>NW_026057586.1:85150243-85177162 GCF_023721935.1 Panthera uncia | reverse complement strand
GGGAGAGGGAGAGGGAGAGAATCTGAAGCAGGCTCCAGGCTCTGAGCTGTCAGCACAGAACCTGACATGGGGCTCGAACTCACAAACCGTGAGATCATGACCTGAGCTGAAGTTGGACACTTAACTGAGCCACCCAGGCGCCCCAACAAATAACTTCTTTATGATGTAAGTACCCTACAAACTGCTTAATATCTAAAACAAATATTATCGCGTTAACACTATGAAATGTGTTGCACTGCTAGTTTCCACAAATCCTGATGTACGCCGTGCCCCCTCCCCTCCAAAAATCCAAATGTGCTGGTTCTTGGTAACCAATTCCTCCAAAAGACTCAATTCAGGGTTTGTTGCTGGTCAGTAGAGAAATATAGATCAATCTAACTGCAACATATGGCTGAAAGAGCCTTTCTCACCATATCTAGACACAGCTTCTAGAACTGGAATTCACGTCCAACCAAATTTCAAGTTAGAAAACTATAATAATGGTAAAAACAAGCCAACGGAGTACTCCCTAAAAGTCAACAGCACCATTTGCCATTAGCTATGTTTAAGACTTTTACTCCTCCAGTTACAATTGAATCTTTTCACCCTCAACATTCATCTAAAAGAAACAAACTATGATGTTACTACTAAAATGTCAATCCCTATGTTTCCAATGCCATTAATTTAAAATGACCTAACCTATACCTCCCATCATCCAAGTAAAAACCACAGAAAACAATCAGTCTAAAACTCTAATTAGTTGTAGGGGTTTTGTAATTAAGAGAAAAAACACTCTCGTGCGAACAAACGGGTTAGAATGAAGGAAAGCAGAAATTAGCAGCAAACAAAAACGCAAAAAGACAGGATGCTGTCAAAAGACAATCTACCTACCATCCCAGGTATCTCCACCACCTAAAGAAAAGCGTAAAATATAAACACACACAAAAATAAAACAACAAAATTTAACCAAACCAGTCATGTATAAATGAACAATAAACAACAATGTATATACCAGGATTAGCAAATCCACACAACCACCTAAAGCACACATAACCTACATGCTTACAAAAGCACAGAATGACTAAGAAAAGTTGCAAGAGACCGTGGTAAAGAACTGAAATATGAAATTCCAGAAAATTATTTTTGTTAAGTAGGAGTCCTGGAGAAATAAAAAGTATGTATCACAAAAGCTTTTGGTTTTAAAGACGGTGAATGAGCCTCGAATAAGAAATCAAAATAAACGCTCCATTCAGATGAATAAAAACGTACACAATGTTAATTCTTAGAACGTGATAGAAGTCTTCTGAATGTTCATCTCACCTTCTGTCTCCATGTCTTGTCCTTTGGGGGCCTCCCCAATATCAATGGTGAACATCACTATTTTGGGAGTCATAGTAGACATCCTATTGCTGAAACAAAACTTGTATGTTCCATCCATGTGAGCAGCAAATGTGTATTTCCCACTGGACTCTCGGTCTCCTTTATAAATTCCTTTATTATCAGGCCCTGTAATCTGGAGGCAGGAAAGAAATGCACATCACAGAAGATTTAAAACCATACTTCTCCGTAAGCGGTGTCGTCGGCAGCAGGATATTCGCTAAGAAAATTTAACTTTCACTTAGTGACAGTAACGTCTTTGGGCTGCGGTCTCGCACTCATGAAACAAAGCTGGACTCGATGGCTCCCCAAAGCACCTTTCGATTCTGAGTACGTACGTTTCGTCTGTCCAACCTAAACATCAACTCCTCAGAAACAGAAGAGCACCGTACACGTTGACTCCAACTGGCCTGTATCAGCAACACACATGCAAACTCAACCACTAACACCAAAACGTGAAAAAGGATCTTTAAAACTAAAAAATCTGAGCAAGCTACATTTCTAGGTTTCCCTAAATGATTGCTGCAAACCAGTGTAGGAATCTGCTTTATCTGAGATGCCAGAAGGCTTCAGAAAACGACTAGACTGGAAATTAAGGGACCTGTGTTCTCATCCATCTGCTACACATCAGCGGTTAGGCTTTGGTCACCCTAGTTCCTCGTAGAGAGCGTGCAAAATCTGGAGACTGGAATAACTGGCCTTTAACGTCTTAACTAATTTTATCAGTCACTCCTTCCACTATCCCCTTATTTTTGGGCTTCACTCTTACTGTGTCGTTTGTGCCCAACTCTGCTGTTCACTGCCAAATGGAAAATCCTAGAACCCAATTAATCATGCTAACAGTGAACTTAAGTACTACTTACATCTGGTTTCCTAAATAAATAAGTAAATAAAACGCGAAACACTCTTTTGGTTATAAAAAAAAAAAGGGGGGGGTATAGGAGGAAATTCGGGGACGCTAGTTCCTAAAATAATTTCCTGTTTTCTCCAGATACTTTATCTGTAATCATCACGCCTAAAATGAATGACCCAGCTCCGGCTTTCCCCTAGCCAGAGACGGCAGAAGGAGGTATCTGGAAGTCTGCATGAAAAGAGGTTAAACACTGAAGCTGTTTCTACGAAAAATAAAGACATGCACAACGCAAACGTCTGCCTAGCCTCCGTCAGTGGCATTCGCTTTACTTTCTCCAACACTAATCCGTAACACGACGGAATGCAGCTGCAGACCCAACGAGACCGGCCCTCGGCTAGCCGCGACACGTTAAGCGTCGCCTGGGCCCGGAGCTGACACGCGGCGCCTGGTCGACGAAGCTCAGCGACAGGTTCCACGGGGAACCCGCCGTCCAAACTGAGAACGCAAAGCAACTAAGCAACGGCTCCGTATCCGCGGGGCATCCCGGGGCACGGAATCCCGGCGGGCCGCGGGGGAAAGGGCCGTGAGGGGGTCGCCCGGGCGGAGGCCAGACGGCGGCCCGGGCCCCTCCCAGCGCTCGGACAGCGGCCTCCACGCCCCGCGCCCCCGCAGACCCAGCGCGGGCCCCAGCGCCTCCAAACGCCGAACCGCCGCGCGACCCCGCCTCGGCCGCGGGCAGCGCGCCCGCACCTCCACGTCGATGTCCAGGAAGCCGCCCTCGGCCACCTCGAAGATGAGGCCCATCTTGGTGCCCGAGGTGACCCGCTCGAAGAAGCACTCCTCGGCATGCGCGTCGATGCTGACGAAGTAGCCCGAAGCCGTGGCCAGAAGAGCGGCCAGGAGCACCAGCAGCTCGGCGAGCGTCACCATGGTGGGGCTGGGGCCGAAGCCAGGACCGGGACCGCGGCCTCCAGAGCCGCCGCCACCGCTGCCTCCTCAGCCGCCGCCGCCTCTGCTCCGCCCCTTCCGGCTGCGCCACCCGAGGGGGCTGATGCGGGCGCCGGGGATTGGCGGGCGCCGGCAGCTGCCACGTAACGGGAGCACGGCGGCCGCGGAGGGACAAGGCGGCTCCGCGCACCCCGAGCCTGGATGGTGGCTCTGAAAGGCCAAACATGGTTGTCCCCACCATCATCCCTTTCGCGCGCAGGCTAAGTTTCACGTGGACCACACCAGAAAGCGACAGTATCAAGAAACCTCCCGCGCCCAGTGCGACGCCCTAAGATTGTCTAAAGAGATGGCGAAAACTTTGGAGGCAGCAACAGAAGTAAGAAGTAAAGGGAGATGGGGGCTGACGCCAAGGGCTTCGAGATTCTCTGTTGCCTTCCCCTTGCCACCAGGGACTCGCCAACAGACTCCAAACGAGTCCCCAGTTTTCCACCAGTTTGATCCAGTTCAGATGACTGTTAACCCCCTAGGTGACGTCGGGATCATTTCCATCTAATTGTTTTGCTGTTGTTTAAGATTTTATTTTTTTAACTTTTTTTAATGTTTATTTTTTGTTTTTGAGAGAGACAGCATGGGCAGGGAAGGGGCGGGGGGGGGGGGGGGGGGGGGGAGGGAGACACAGCATCCGAAGCAGGCTCCAGGCTCTAAGCTGTCAGCACAGAGCCCAATGTGGGGCTCAACCTCAGGACCGCGAGATCATGATGTGAGCCGAAGTCCCACGCTTAACCGACTGAGCCACCCAGGTGCTCCAGATTTTATTTTTTTAGGTAAACTATGCACCCAACATGGGGCTTGAACTCACAACCCAGAGATCAACAGTGGCACGTTCTTTGGACTGAACCAGCCAGGTGCCCTACCACCTAATGGTTAAAACAAAAAACACACCGACCATCGCACTGACACGTGCGACCGCTCCCATTTAAGGGAAGAAATGATACTCTCTGATTCGAAGAAGCCTCCTCCCCCTTTTCCCAAAAAAAACCCCACGTCGACTTGCATACCAGCCCCTTCTACCCTAACCCCAGAAACCCTTGCCTTGCGTCCTAATTGCGAGAAGGTGCCTTCAGAGCACGAGCTCCCCTTCTGCGTTCTCTGGCCAATGAATGAATTACCTGCCTGCCATCAAATACAGTCTGGTTACTTAGCCAACGGAATTAAGCAGGGAAAGCACTTACCGCTTGGGAAACACCCTAATCCCACAGAAACCTACCAGAAAGGATGGAGATGGGTGTAGACTGGGAAGGGGCACAAGGGAACTTCCTGGGATTTGGGAAAGTTTTTATATGTTCACATAGTATTTTTATACTTAAGACTAATACACCTTGGGGCGCCTGAGTGGCTCAGTTGGTTAAGCATCTGACTTTGGCTCAGGCCATGATCTCACAGTTCATGAGTTCGAGCCCTGCCTCAGGTTCTGTGCTGACAGCTCAGATCTTGGAGCCTGCTTGAGATTGTGTCTCCTTCTCTCTGCCCCTCCCCTGCTCGTGTTCTGTCTGTCTGTCTCTGTCTCTCTCAAAGGTAAATAAACATTAAAAATAATAATAATAGGGATGCCTGGGTGGCTCAGTAAGTTGAGCGTCCAACTTCAGCTCATATCATGATCTCACGGTTCCTGAGTTCGAGCCCCGTGTTGGGCTCTATGCTGACAGCTCAGAGCCTGGAACCTGCTTCAGATTCTGTGTCTCCCTCTCTCTCTGCCCCTTCCCCACTCATGTTGTCTTTCAAAAATAAATGTTAAGGGGCGCCTGGGTGGCGCAGTCGGTTAAGCGTCCGACTTCAGCCAGGTCACGATCTCGCGGTCTGTGAGTTCGAGCCCCGCGTCAGGCTCTGGGCTGATGGCTTGGAGCCTGGAGCCTGTTTCCGATTCTGTGTCTCCCTCTCTCTCTGCCCCTCCCCCGTTCATGCTCTGTCTCTCTCTGTCCCAAAAATAAATAAAAAACGTTGGGAAAAAAAATTAAAAAAAAAAATAAATAAATGTTAAAAAAAATGTTTAATAATAATAAGAAAAGACGGCTGCACCTTAATTTACTGTATGCATATAATACTTCAACTACAAAAATATTTTTTACCTGGTTCAAATCCTCCAAACTTGGAATTCTGTCAGCTTCCCAAAGTGTTCCTGCCACATCACGCCCCCTCAGCTCTTGCAAGCTGCTAGGACAATTTTCTGCACTTTGCTGCCAGATCATCCCTCAAAACCCAACCCAAATGTCACCTTTTTTCTTCTCTCGAATGTCCCTAGACATAACCTCTGCCACATAGCAGCCCTGTCTTCTGTGTTGGCGATGCAGATTTGTGCAACCGGGCTACGGTTATTTGCCAGTCTGCGGCACTCCCGAGGCACAGTCTTGGCACGTGTATGCTGTGCTCGCAGAGCCTATCCGGGGGCCACAAAAGACCCCATTCATGACACTAGGTGGAGTGTGCTGACCTGACCTGGCGCTGGGGAGACCTGGCTGCTTACTCCAGTTTTGCACATAGCTGTGTGACCTTCATTATGTCCCATCAGCTTTGAGCTTCAGTTTCCTCTCTTGTAAAAGGGGGAGGACACCACGTCCACCACGCGCCTTGCTCATCTAGTGAAGTTATTAAGAGGATCAGATGGCATCCTGTATGTGAAGGTGCTGTGCAAATTTGAGGGATTGTTTTCTTTTTCTTTTTAGGGATTATTTCTTGAAAGACCATCAGGCAATAGGGGGCAGTAGTGGCCCAATACCCAGTTTCCCCGCTTCAGGTGTCAAAAAACAGGTGCAGGGCTTCCTTGACTGAACTCAAGAGCTCTAGTGATGTCCCCTGACTCCCCGCTCTCCCGACTGTGTCACAGGCCCTGCTTGTGCTGGCAGGTCAGTTCTGTTGTGTTATTCTGGGAGCCCAGAGCCTGTTCCCTCCAGCCTCACTAACCCACTTATATGCCTCTCTTTCTCTGTATTGAAGTTCTTCCTGCTTATAATACCTACAGTAGTTCCCTATTAAAATGAATTAAACTGGGCGCCTGGATGTCTCAGTCGGTTAAGCAACCGACTTCGACTCAGGCCATGATCTCACCGTTCCTGAGTTCGAGCCCCGTGTCAGGCTCTGTGCTGACAGCTCAGAGCCTAGAGCCCGTTTCAGATTCTGCGTCTCCCTCTCTCTCTGCCCCTCCACCCCCCACACTGTATCTCTCTCTCCAAAAAAAATAAACATTAAAAAAAATTTTTTTAATGAATTAAACTGAAACAGGTTTTTTGACTTCCCAACCAACCGAACTGTATAGAAAAGTGCCAAGAACAATTCTGTTTTTATCTAGAAATGAAATACATGAATTTTCACTTTCAAACTGATGAAATATTCTAACTCCACTTACCAGGGACTTAAAATGTGGACATTTATCATGTTGGTGGACCACCCTGAATTATATATTGTTGGATTTTATAAAGTAAATCAGGGGATCCAAATTCAAATGCCTTCAGGGATCAGGCAGTTTACATGAATGAGTGAAGGCACCCCAGCTTAAGGCAATAGGGAGTAGGGAGGAGTGTGGCAAATCGGAGCATAGATGCTGTATCTAAATACACTTGGCTCCAGTGTTTGAAGACACAGTGGTGGCCAAACCAAAAATGCAGCCAGAAGTCATCTGTGAATTTATTTTTTTTGTATTAGAAACGTAATTAACTGTGCTATCTAAGAATCAGAAAAGAGACAAAAGTAACTCCAATCACAGGACCATAAACTAATCACTTATCAACTACTTGGCATAGTTCCTTCTTTGTAGAGGGTTTTCTTTTCAGTGGCATAGCCATAAATTAGTCATCAAGTGTCTTTTGACATTACTTCGGAATCTGAAGACAGGCTCTCAGGACTTGCCAGGCCCACCCACTGTAAATGTACACTTTTATGGTCCTCAGCACAGACTGGCAGGTGCTTGCGTGCCATGGTGTGTGTGAACGCATTCAACACAACAAACAGATGGCTCATAGCCGGCACTTAGTAATATATGATGAATGACGAATGAATCTCTCAACTCAGGTCTGGCCCAGAACCTACCAGGGGGTTATCAGTAATCAGTGAGGTGCAACAAAAAATGGGTCCTGTCCTCCCTTCCTTCCTTCCTTTCCTTCCTTCCTTCCTTCCTTCCTTCCTTCCTTCCTCCTTCCCCCCTTCTTTCCAGCTTTACTAAGGAATAGAGATATAATTCATGCCATGAAATCACTCTCTTTTTTTCCCACATAGAAGCTCTTAGTTTATTAACCCTCCCATGAAAAATCTGCACAATCACCACAGATAAAATCACTGCAGAATCTTTACTCCTTTTTTTTTTTTTTTAATTTTTTAATGTGTATTTTTGAGAAAGAGCAAGCGAGTGAGCATGATCGGGGGAGGAACAGAGAGAGAGATAGAAACCCAGAATCCGAAGCAGGCTCCAGGCTCCGAGCTGTCAGCACAGAGCCTGACATGGGGATCGAACCCATGAGCCGTGAACCAAGCGATCACGACCTGTGCGGAAGTCGGACGCTCAACCGACTGAGCCACCCGGGCGTCCCGTAATCTTTACTCCTTCTGTTGCCCAATCTCCAGCCCGCTGTTCACCAGCCCCAGCATTAGCTTTTGCAGTGCCCCTGACTTTCTTCGTTCTGTTCTTGCATTCTTTTCGCCGTTTTCTTGAGGTCTTTTTGTTCTCCCAACAGGCCAGGTCTTGCAAGTCTATGTTTGGGTTCATGTATCTTTACATACCCTAAGGAATCATAAATCATGCCAAAGCCAGTTGTCTTGCCACTGATGAGGGACAGAAGCAGAAAAATGTTCACCTTTAGCCCAGAAGTGTGACCTATATAGCCTGCATGGTTTTGATAAGCATCAGGTAAGAGCTGCTTGCTACATACTTAAAGGGTCTCATGACTGCCTGTGCATCTCATTGATAGTTCATACTTATCTGAATGATAAGCACCAGAGAAATCTTGCAAAAGTAGTTTTACGAGTAGACATTCAAAGAAGACATTTGTGACCTACTACTCCCTGCACGTCCCCTCCCCCTTCAGCACTAAGCATATAACCACCAGCTTCATACAGCCAGAGTGCAGATTTCTCTGCCCAAGGGTCCTGTCGCCGTGCTGCTTAAATAAACTTACTAAGTTGCCCCAGAACACGTCTCAATAATTCTCTCTTGACTGCCTCTCTCAATGATCCTGCAACAACACTGCCAAAATTCGTTCTGAATCCAAATACAAAGATAACATCTGTTGTGGTCTTGTACATTTTGGCTAGTTTTTCTTGAATTTCTTAGGTACTGTTGCTTTCCAGGGTGTAGAACATCGATGACCATTTGTTTCTGTAAAGTAGTCAGTCAGTCATGAACTTTCTGGTCCGGATAGTTATTGTGTCGTTCACGGTGGTGGCTGAGCTCCAAGCAGCCAGGGAGGAAAAAGAGCAAAATCACCTTTTTTTTTTTTTTTTAATGTTTATTTATTTTTGAGAGAGACAGAGACAGAGTGCGAATGGGGGAGGGACAGAGAGAGGGAGTCACAGAATCCGAGGCAGGCTCCAGGCTCTGAGCTGTCAGCACAGAGCCCCACGCAGGGCTCAAACCCACGAACCGTGAGATCATGACCTGAGCCGAAGTCGGACGCTCAACCAACTGAACCACCCAGGCGTCCCGTGAAATCACCCTTTTAATGTGTACGGTCCAGTGGTTGTTAGCATATTCAGAGTCGTTCAACTATCACCTCTGTCCAATTCCAAAACATTTCATCACCCCTAAAAGAAACCTGGTACCCATTAGCTGTCACTCCCCATTTCCCATTTCCCCCAGCCCTCCTGGCAACCACTCATCTATTTTCTGTCTCTGTGGATCTGAGATGAAATCGTACAATCCGTGGCCTTTTGTGGCCAGCTTCTCTTACTTAGCACCATGTTTTCAAGTTTCTTCCACGTGGTACTTCATTCCTTTCTGTGGCTGAATAATACTGCATTGTGTAGACGGGCCACACGTTGTTTGCCATTTGATGGACATTTGAGTTTCCACTTTTTGACTATTGGGAATAATGCTGCTATGAATGTTCACACACACATTTGTGTATGGACATACGTTTTCAATTCTCTGGGGTATATACCTAGAACAGACAAAGTAAATCCTTTCTGTTGGAATCAGAAGCTTGTTGAGCGAGGGACTAGGAAACCAGATTAGAAATTGAACAGTTGCACCCATCAGTTCTCAAAAGCTGGCAAGTTCTAAACAGAATAACAAAAGGCTGTTTCCACAGAAAGGCTAGCTCAGCTTTCTGCTGTCTGGGTATGAACACTCCCTTTCCCTTCTGGTCCCACGGGAGTCTGTTTTAAAATTAGGGAAGAATAAAGGAGACTAAGGGATTTTCTCTCATCAGTATTTTTTTTTTTTTCATTTTCAGTTTTAAAATGTCACTTTGTTGGGAACAATTTTCATAGAGTGATCAGAAGTGAAGATAAACATAACCACAATATCACCACTTAATCAGATCAGTCCTTGCGGGAGGGCGGGGGAGGGGGCTCGGTGTTAGGCTTCTGCCCATTTGATCTCAGACCCGGGCAGCCCTCTCCGCCCACCCCCGAATCACGAGGAACTACATCTCCCAGGCTCCCTTGCAGTCCGCTTCCTGGTAGGTTGGGCCAGTTGCAGACCCTGACAGACGGTCGGAAGGTGGAGGAAGGAAGAGGCCGCAGCATCTGTCTCCCTCCGCTTTGGGAAGCAACTCCGCCGTATCTTCGAGTGTCCAGCCCCTCGGAAGTTCCCGTTTCCGCTGGGTGGTCCTGGATCCTGGACTCTGGTAATTGCACACTTCCCCTCATCCCCTCCAGTCCTAACTGGAATAGCGGCTTTCTGCTGTTGCTAATCTGTGGCTCGTCTCACCATCCCTTGCTTGGCTCCTATCATCACCTGTTGTGACGATTTCAAAACATATCTACAAACCCTTTGGTCCCCCTCCCTTCAAAAGGTGCAGCCTAATTCCCCTCTCCTGGACCAGGAGGCAGAACTGGCTTTGTGACTCACCTCTGTCTAGGAGAATGTGGCAAATGTGACAATGTGTGACTTCTGATGTTAAGTCATAAAAGGTATTGTAGTTTCTATCTTGGTTTTTTTTTTGTTTTTTGGTTTTTGTTTTTTTGTTTTTGAGAGAGAGAGTGCACACACGAGCTGGGGAGGGGGCAGAGGGGGAGATGGGCAGAGGAGCAGATGGAGAGAGAGAGACTCTTAAGCAGGCTCCGCGCTGAGCACAGAGCCTGACGCAGGGCTTGATCCCACGACCCTGGGATCATAACCTGAGCTGAAACCTAGAGCTCAAACGACTGAGCCACCCAGGCGCTCCCTACCTTGTTCTCTTGACTCACTTCCTCTAAGGAAGCCAGCTATCTGGAGCTGCTCTGGGAAAGACCTACATGGGGAAAAACTAATGCCTCCCCCCAACAGCCATCAAGCACACCATCCTGGAAGTGGCAGCTCTGGCCCCAGTTAAGCCCTCGGATGAGAGCAGCCCTCGCCAGTATTTTGACTACAACTCATGAGAGACCCTGCATCAGAACTGCTCAGCCAAGCTGCTCTCAACTTCCATATCTGCAGAAACTACAAAAGATAATGGTGATTGTTGTTCTAAGCCACTAAGTTTTGGGGTGCCTTGTTGCACAGCAGTAGATAACTAATGCGTATGTCTAACCAATTTCCAGCATTAAAACCTTTCCATTGGAGAGGCCCCTGGCTAGCCCCGTCGGTTAGAGCATGCAACTGTTGATCTTGGGGTGTGAGTTCAACCCCCGCATTTGGTGTAGAGAGTACTTAAAAATAAAATCTTACAAAAAAACCCAAAACTTTCTATTGGAAAGACCTAGAATGGATTCTGTTTTCTGACTGATACAAACTCCTGTCCTGAATTATAAACCAAATGTAAAATTAACATCTGTAAAAATGAAAAGTCTAGGGGAGCCTGGGTGGCTCAGTCGGTTAAGCGTCCGACTTCAGCTCAGGTCACCATCTCGCGGTCCATGAGTTCGAGCCCCGCGTCGGGCTCTGGGCTGATGGCTCAGAACCTGGAGCCTGCTTCTGATTCTGTGTCTCCCTCTCTCTCTGCCCCTCCCCCGTTCATGCTCTGTCTCTCTCTGTCTCAAAAATAAATAAACATTAAAAAAAAATTTAAAAAAAAAATGAAAAGTCTAGGGGCACCTGGCTGGCTCAGTCAGTAGAGCATGTGACTCTTGATCTTGGGGTTGTAAGTTGGAGCCCCACGTTGGGCATAGAGATAGATAAATAGATGGGGGGCGGTGAGGGAGGGAAGGAGGGAGAGAGACGGGGAGGAAGAAAGAAAAGAGAGAAAGGAAGAAAGAAACAAAGAGAAAAAAGAGGGAAAAAAAGGAAATGTCTAAATGGGAGTCTGCTAGTGAATCTGAAGGCCTGGTCACATGACCCTGGGCCCCTGTGGTAGGCCCTGCTTGCACACGGGGAACAATACCTGGAAGTAATTAATTAGAGACTAAAGGGGGTAATCCAAATAGAAAATGCTACAGGAAAACAGAAGAGGGGCATTCTTGATGGTAGAATCCAGGGGTGAGGAAGAACAATATTTAAAGATTTGGGAAGTTAAGTGAAAAGAAAAGGATAGTCCAGATCATGAAAATGAAACTGAAGTATTAAAAAGAGAACATTTTAATTTTTTTAATGTTTATTTATTTCTGACAGGGGTGGGGGCAGAGAGAGAGGGAGACACAGAATCTGAAGCAGGTTCCAGGCTCTGAGCTGTCAGCACAGAGCCCGACACGGGGCTTGAACTCACGAGCTGTGAGATCATGACCTGAGCCGAAGTCGGATGCTCAACCGACTGAGCCACCCGGGTGTCCCAAAAGAGAACATTTTTAATATCAACTTTATTAGATGACTATATTTCTACAGTGTGAAGGAGTACTACTGACTTCCTGGTCCCAAACTAAACATCAGTGTATTTGTTTGTTTGCTTGTTTGTTTGTTTGTTTGTTTAGGTGTGCTCAACATCCATTCTCCCCTCTGTAAGAGTACCTCACTTGTCCACTGGGGATTCCTTTCCCTCCTATCTTATCCAGTACCACTCAGGTAGACTATCCCTACCCTCTGGCTCTAAGCTTGACCAATCAGCATAAGTACAGGGATTGGTCCAGGGATAGGTATGTGTCCCAAGCTGAGCCAATGATATGCAATGAAAATGCATTGAATTTTCTGAAGCTATTGGTAAGATTTAACCCTAGAGGTCCTGGAGACCACCTTTGCCACCATGTGTGGATAGCCTGCATGAAAGTGACATCAACATCATGCAAATCCCAAGCTGAGGAGCAGAGAATAGATATCAGATGCTATTGCCCTCAGAAAGCCCCTGGATCCAGCTATGCCTGAAGTTCACATCCTGGACTTCTTATTTACACTTTTTCACATAAGCCACTTTGAAACGTGAAAAAGTTTTTGTCAAACTCTGGAAATCCAAAATAAAAGGCGTTAGAACTACAGGGATTTTCCCCGTGTGTATTTGGAGATGCTCGTGATAAGCAGGCTCGATGCTATAAATGCTTTAAAATAATTTAGGTCAATTAATTAGCACCATGGTTTAGATTTTGACAGTGCCTAAGGAAAGACTGTGTTTTCAAAGACCAGCTTATGGGCTAGAAATATTTTTTTTTTTCTTTTAGGTTTTATTTTTAAGTAATCTCTACACCCAACATGGTGGGGGTCCAACTTACAACCCCAAGATCAAGACTCACGTGCTTTACGGACTGAGCCAGCCAGGCGCTCCTAGAAATGTAATTCTTAGCCCTGTCACTCATTAAGAGGTACGTACTCAGCTCCTTTCTGGAAGTGTCTTTGCTTCCTCACCGGTAATATAGAGTAACATCTACTCAGGAAGGCTGTTTGCAGTCTGCTTTGCAGACAAAGTGAGCTGCTCTTTTTCTGGGTTTCCATAACATTCTCAAGTGGTTCTATCATCGTCCTTATCTGGTGTTATTTTTTATTATTCGAATATAGTTTATATGCCACACAACTTACCCATTTAAAGTGTACAGTTCAATGGTTTTAGTTATACTCACAGAGCTGTGCAACCATTATCATGATTAATTTTTAATTCTTTTTTCTAATGCGTATTTATTTATTTTGAGAGAGAGAGAGAGAGAGAGCTCGAGTGTGCACAGCGGGGGAGGGGCAGAGAGAAGGAGACAGAGAATCCCAAGCAGGCAGCGCTGGCACCACAGGGTCTGCCACAGGGCTTGATCTCATGACCCCAAGATCATGACCCGAGCCGAAATCGACAATCAGACGCTTCACCGACTGAGCCACCCAGGCGCCCCCGTTATTTTTCTAATTCTTAAAGATTAAGAGTTCGTGCAGCTGAAAAGCATAAAGGTAGCAAAAAATCAGGCACAGTGTGGTCCAGTTGCTCAGGTTACATCACCAGGATGTGGTTTGGTCTCCTGTGTCTGAGCCCTGCTTTCCTTCTGTCACCTTCTTGCTCAGGCAGGCTCTCCCCAAACCACCGCGAGATGGCCACCAGCAGCCTCAGGCTTCCAGCCGAGTTTTGCATCAACCACATGGGAAGAACAATGAACCAAATGAAACATTACCTTTTCTGAGAGGTCCAGGAGGAACACCTGGGTGGCTCAGTCGGTTAAGCGTCCGACTTTGGCTCGGGTCATGATCTCGCGGTTCGTGGGTTCGAGCCCCGCGTCGGGCTCTGGGCTGACAGCTCGGAGCCCGGAGCCTGCTTCGGATTCTGTGTCTCCCTCTCTCCCTCTGCCCCTCCCCACTCATGTTCTGTCTCTCTCTCTCTCCAAAATAAACATTAAAAAAAAAGGAAAAAGAAAAGAGGTCCAGGAAAAGTGTCATGGAATGTCACTGGACTGTCTGAAGTCAGTCCCTGCCCGTTCCTGAGGCAACCACTAGGCCCACAGGTTGGCTAATGTGGGCTGGTCAGGCCTGGGTTTCTCCTTCCCAGGAACCAGGGAGGAGGTGGGGGGGCGGTTCCCCTGAAGAAGACCAGAAAAATGGGGTGGATCCTAGGAGGGGAAACAATACATGTGCCCCCTCCAGTCACTGGCCTGTGAGCTCCTCGAGAGCAGGAACTTCTGCCCTAAGTCATCTTTGCATTCCCAGAGCCCCTGCTGGGTGACAAAGCTAGCCAATGGCTGCGAGCTTCCCGACTGGATAAATCCCTTTTCCCTTTTCCCTCTTCTGTCCCACTCTCTCCTGGAGTCTGGTTCATCTCCCAGAAACAAGAAGTTCTGTGAAGAGATAAAGATTCCTACAAAGTGATCTGGGCTTTCAGAGGAAAGTACTGTTTTTACCCCAGGCACAACAAGAAGGTGGAAATACCTCCGAAGTTCCTCAGTTAATGAAGGATAAGCAAAGGTGGTCTATCCACACAATGGAATATGATTCAGCCATGAAAAGGAATAATGCAGTGACCCACACTATAAAGCAGATGAACTTGAAGACATTATGCTCAGTGAAAGAAGCCAGTCACAAAAGACCAGGTATTATATGATTCCAGTTACGTGAAATATTCACAACAGGTAAATCCATAGAGACAGAGAGTAGATTAGTGGTTACCTCGGGCTGTGATGCGGAGTAGGGAGGAAACGGGGAGTCACTGCTAATACGGTTTCTGTTTAAAACAATGAAAATGTTCTGGAATGAGATGGGGTGATGGTTGCATGTAAATACACTGAAGATCACGGAATTGTACCTTTAAATGTGTGGATTTGAAGACACGTGAACTATATTTCAATAAAGTTGTTTAAAACAAACAGGGGTGCCTGGGTGGCTCCGTTGGTTAAGGGTCCCCCTCTTGATTTCGGCTCAGGTCATGATCTCACAGTTTGCGGGATCGAGCCCCACATCAGGCTCCTTGCTGACATCTCAGAGCCTGCTTGGGATTCTTTCTCTCCCTCTCTCTTTGCCCTTGCCCGGCTCGTGCTCTCTCTCTCTCTCTCTCTCACGTACACTCTCTGTCTCTCTCAAAATAAATAAATAAACTTAAAAAAAAATAAACAAGCACACAGGGAAGTTTTTGATCCGCCAGGGTATGGTCCAGAAACAGCTGGGCTGGCACAGCTCGGTGAGATGGCAAAAAAGGCAGCCAGAAGCTGTGACTTCAGGATAGGATCATGTTCCAAAGCTAGTTTTCCCCTAGCCCGATTTCCACCATGAATATCAAACAACTGTCAAGGCTTTGAGAGAGAGGAGAGCGGTGCCTGACATCCAGGAGCTGGCCTGGCCCTGTCAGCTGGCCTCTGTGTTCTCCCGTTGAAATAACAATTTCATAGAACATCAACATCAGACAAGGCCACCTCGCAACCACCATAAACAAGACAAAACACGAACATGGTCCAGGCCACGAAATACCAAACATCTCCCCTTCTTGGCTAATAGCAGTAATGACTGCTTCTTTACCAGTTACAGCCTCAGCCTGGCTCTAGTCTGTCCTTTGTCTGGATAAGATTTGAGAGCCCAGGGCACCTGCGTAGCTCAGTGGGTCGAGTGTCCGACTCTTGGTTTGGGCTCAGGTCGTGATCCCAGGGTCGCGGAGTCAAATTGATTCTCTCCCTCTGCCCCTCCCACCCGCTTGTGTGCTCTCTCTCTCATAAATACATACATACATACCTACATACATAAGATTTAAGAGCCCCAGTCCTAGAATTATCCCTGCTTCCTAACAGCACCACTCCAGGGCAAAACTCCCAGATCCTTACCTCTCCCCAGAATCACCCAACCAAAGCCCGAGTCCTATAATCAGTTCTTTCTAACACCCTGAGTTCTCTTACTGAGACACCCCCACGGTTGCGCAGGGTGTCCCGTCTCCCGCGCTGTAATGAGGAATAAATCCAATTGTCTCAGCTACTGGTGTGTTCCTGGTGGTCTTTGGCAGGACATCGACAGCTTCCAAACATCTTTTTATGTGTGTATTTGATACCAAAGACAGCTCAAAGGGACTACAGAGGTCAATCACACGCGCTCTGGCTGTGGACAGACCAGGCTTGAATCTCAGCTCAGCCACTTACTGTGTGACCCTGTGGCCGGTTCATTCACCTCTCTGAGCTTCAGTTTCCTAAGCTACAAAATCATGTCATGCTTCTGCTCAAAAACCCGACAGTGGCTCCCAACATCATTCAGAATTGAGTCCATACAGCATATCCTTCCCTGCCCCCGCCCCTCCGCTCTGGTCTCTATCGAGGCATTTCCCCTGGCAGAGCCAGTCAAGCCCACCGACCCGCTTGCCGGCCCTCTATCTCCACCGCACCAGGCACACTTCTGATTCAGAGGCTCCGCGCTTCCTGTCACCTCCTGAAGGAAAAGAGCACCCCCCTCAATCCATCATCCTCTAAGCCAGTGGTTCTGAGCTCAGGTGAGCCGCAGAATCCCCCAGGGATATTGGTAGCATTACAAAGGCTCAGCCTGTTCTGTTTCATCACTGATGGAGGGAATGTAAAACGGCACAACCATTTGGGAAAAGGTGATGCGTTGGGTTTTTTTTTTTAAGTTTGTTTATTTTTGAGACAGAAACAGAGCATGAGCAGGGGAGGGGCAGAGAGAGAGGGGGACAGAATCTGAAGCAGGCTCCAGGCTCTGAACTGTCAGCACAGAGCCCAACACGGGGCTCGAACCCATGAACCGCAAGATCGTGGCCTGAGCCGGAGTCGGATGCTTAACCGACTGAGCCCCCCAGGCGCCCCAAGCACGTTTCTTGAGAAGTTAAACGTATGCTTATCCTGCAGCCCAGACGGCACACTTCTAGGTGTTTACCCAAAAGAAAGGAACCCACACGTCCAGAAAGACTTACACATGAACAGTCACAGTGTTGGAACGAGGCAAAAACCGGAAATGGCCGAAACGCCCAACAACAGGCGAATGGATGAGCAAATGTGGTGTTGGCCATACAGTGGAATACCGGTCAGCAATAAAAAGAATGAGCTATTTAGACACACCACAGTTTGAATGAATCTTCAAACCATTATGCTAAGGAAAGAGGCTGGACCCGAAAAAAGTGCATTCAGCTCCCTGCTGTGATGGGTGATTCTGAGTAACAGATATGGACATTCTGTGTTCACTCCTATTGTGCATAAACCTAGACGTGGAATTGCTGGGTCACAGGGCAGATGTACGTTCACATTTAGCAGACACGGACGGGTTTTGACCTTGCCAAGCCTAAAAACTGGAAAAGGACGAGTGTCCTTGAAATGTGGAGAATAAAGAAGGGCTAGACAGCCCTGCCCCAGCCCCCAAAGAACAATGCAACTCACTCACTTCTCACACAGTTGAAAAAACCCTCCCAAATTGTGTCCATCTGCACAGCAACGTTGTTTAAAAGAGCACAGTCTGGGGGGGGGGGGGGGCTCAGTCTGTTGAGCGTCCCACTCCTGCTTGCGGTTCAGGTCATGATCCCAGAATCATGGGACGGAACCACATGTCTTAAGATTCTCTCCCTCTCCCTCTGCCTCTCTCCCCTGCTCGTGCGCTCGTGCTCTCTCTCTCTCTCAAATAATAAATAAATAAGTAAATAAATAAAATAGCACAAACCATAAAATCCTGCCAGTGTCTATCAAGGGAGAAATGATCAGGTAAATTACAGTATATCCATAAGCCAAAAAGCTATACCATCACTTAAAAAAATGAAGAAGGGGCGCCTGGGTGGCTCAGTCGGTTAAGCATCCGACTTCGGCTCAGCGGCTCAGGTCATGATCTCGCGGTTTGTGAGTTCAAGCCCCGCATCAGGCCCCGTGCTGACGGCTCAGAGCCTGGAGCTTGCTTCGGATTCTGTGTCTTCCTTTCTCTCTCTCTGCCCCTCCCTTGCTCATGCTCTGTCTCTCTCTCTGTCTCTCTCTGTCTCTGAAAAATAAATAAATAAACTTTTTTTTTTTAATGTAAAGAATGAAGGAGGTATTATCTACTAAAAAAAGACGGAGGAATGGCTAAAATTGAGGTGCTGGCGAGGACGTGGAGAAAAAGGAGCCCTTGTGCACTGTTGGTGGGAATGCAAACGGGTGCAGCCACTGTGGAAAACAGTATGGAGGTGCCTCAAAAAGTTAAAAGTAGAGCTTCCTTACGATCCAGCAATTACATTCCTGAGTATTTACGCAAAGAATACAAGAACACTAATTCAAGAAGATATATGCCTCCCTATGTTTATTGCAGCATTATTTGCAATAGCCAAGAGGAGGAAGCAACCCGAGTGTCCATCCACAGATGACTGGATAAAGAAATGTGCTATATATATACAATGGAACATTACTCGGCCGTTAAGAAGAATGAAATCTTGTCATTTGCAACAACACGGAGGGATCTACAGGTGTCATGCTAAGTGAAATAAATCAGTCAAAGAAAAACAAATCCCGTGGGTGCCTGGGTGCCTCAGTCCGTTAAGTGTCTGACTCTTGATTTCAGCTCAGGTCATGATTTCACAGTTTGTGAGTTTGAGCCCCACATTGGGGCACTGTCAGCATGGAGCCTGCTTGGGATTCACCCTCTCTCTCTGCCCCTCCCCTCCTCTCTCTCTCTCTCTCTCTCTCTCTCTCTCTCAAAATAAATAAAGACAAATCCTATATAGTTTGATTCACCTATGGAATTTAAATAACAAAACAAATGAACAAAGGAGAAAAAAGACAAACCAAAAAAACAGACTCTCAACTATAGAGAACAAACTGATGGTTACCAGAGGGGAGGAGTTGGGGGATGGATGAACTAGGGATTAGGGAACATAGGGATTAGGGAACGCACTTGTATGATGAGCACTGAGTAATGTATACAATTGCTGAATCACTATATTGCACACCCGAAACTAACATAACTGTATGTTAACTATACTGGAATTAAAATTAAAACAAAATAAACATATTAGAACTTATGCTACCAAAATGTGTATGTTAGGAGTTAAAACCTATTAGGATTCAGGAGAATTAAAGTATGCAAACTTATCTGTAAAAAAAAAAAAAAAAAAAAAAAAAGAATAAAGTAGGTCTATATATGCTGAGCTGGAAAAATAATTATAGGGTATTACGATGTGAAAAAACAAATCGCATACTAATATGTATGTCATGCTTCCATTTTATTTTTTTAAAGTTTATTTATTTACTTTGAGAGAGACAGAGCGCATGCACAAGCTGGGGAGGGGCAGAGAGAGAGAGAGAGGGAGAGAGAGAATCCCAAGCAGGCTTCTCACTGTCAGCACAGAGCCCGACACAGGGCTTGAACTCATGACCGGTGAGATCATGACCTGAGCCGAAATTAAGAGTCAGACACTTAACCGACTGAGCCACTCAGGTGACCCGTCATGCTTCCATTTTAAAAGTAAATGCGTGTTGGGAAGTAAAACTAATAAATGTGTGTTTAGAAAAATAGAATGTGCATATTCTCAGGGGGAAAAAAATCAGGAAGAACGTCGAGCAAAGTGTCAACCATAGTTACCTGGGAGTAGAATGGAACTGGGGGGAACTCTACTAAATACATAATTTTGTCAGTGGTGGAACTCTGGGTTTGGCCGACCCAGACCTGTTCGTCCCACCTGGGACACTTGCTTCCCAGCATGAACGCCATCAGCCACGGCTCACACTGTGCCCGTGGTTGCAAAGCCACAGTCCCCTTATCTCCCAACACTTCTGATGGCCTCAGGTGCCCACAGAGGCAAAGGCTGCAGTCGCCTCAGCACCCGGACCCACCTGACTGTAGGGAGTCCACCTGGAAATAGGGAGAGGTTAACGCCCCATGGGAAAAACTCAAGAGAGACTCACAGGAGTGGGCAGATAAATTGCTCACCTTCCCCCACATATCCCCAACCCCACTCACCCAGTACCACACTCTGTGTGATGGACGGAATCTGAGATTCGGTGGGTGCACACAGCCTCTCCCCGGGGACATTCCAGAAAACTGAGCAAGCAGTGGAATGTTCTTGCAAAGCAGGGCCAACCTTGGTAATATTCTACTTTGAATCTGCTCTCCTTCCTTTTCTGCCTTTCTTCTCTTCCCTCACTCTTGAATTCCTGGTACTGTACCCTCCAATAAAGCATTAGCTCATAACATTTGTCTCAAGCCCCATTTCTAAGGAACCCACACAAGGACAAGTGGGTGTTTTTCTACTTTGCTAATATTTTTTTCATTAAACATGGTCTTTAATTAAGAGCCCAAGCATTGGTGTGCATGAGACTCTTAAAACAGAGAAGCACTACCAGGCCAATGCAACATGAGGGAAAATCTAACATTTCCAGGTAACCTCCTTCGAGGTGGAAACAGGCATTGACATTCAGAGAACGTGTGCTCAACGCACTTTAAAGAATCTGGTTGCTAGGGTTTGATCATCCTTTTTTCCGAGATGGGTCTGGGGAGCCTGAGTGGAATCTCCTATACGATGCCCTTGAAGGGAGGTCGCCTATCAAGCAGAGTCCACGCAGAACAGACCACGAGTTTCATGTGACATTGCTAGTGTTTAGATGCGATGGTGACATCAGAATTGTCCATGATCCTCTTAAGTCTGGCAAAGAAGGAGGAGGAGGAGGAGAAGAGGGACGGCTAAGCAGGAACAGCAACCACGGGAAGTCAGGAGGGTGGTGTGGGTGGAGGAGGGGGTGCGAGTCTATTTCGGGTTGTCAGCCCTTTGGGATGGAGCTCAAGGCACAGGGCGAAGGCAGCGTTGTGTGGGAGACCGCTCAGACTCCTGAAACATAGGAATGCTCAGAAAATAGTAGCCTGTCTTAGTCAGCTTGGGTTGCTATGACAAAATTACCACAGACTGGGTTCTTTATACACAACAGAGATGCATCTCTCACAGTTCTGAAGTCTGGGTCCAAGATTAAGACACTGGCAGATGTGGTGACAGGCGAGAACCCCCTTTCCAGGTTCATGGATGCCGCCTTTTTTTTTTTAATTTTTTTTTTTTAACGTTTATTTATTTTTGAGACAGAGAGAGACAGAGCATGAACAGGGGAGGGTCAGAGAGAGGGAGACACAGAATCTGAAGCAGGCTCCAGGCTCTGAGCTGTCAGAACAGAGCCTGACGGGGGACTCAAACTCACAAACCGTGAGATCACGACCTGAGCCGAAATCAAGTCGGACGCTCAACGGACTGAGCCACCCAGGCGCCCAACGTTGTATCATTTTATTCATAGACGGTACAACAAGCCCACAGTCTTTAAATTCCGAGTTATTGAGAGGGGATCTGGGTACTGAGCAGGTGGACAGAGGAAAGGACCCTCAAATGACCTGCAAACCACCCCCCCACCTCCCCGGGTTTCCCAGCCATTCAGCTCTGGCGGGGCAATCTGTCTCTGTGTGATTCCGGGTGAAAGCAGAATTCTGTTGCTTCTGCTGAAAAAGCTTAAATTCTCGACTTCCCGGATCGCAGGGCACGGACTGTAACACCAGATCCTTCATGTAGACGCTGACACTAGGGATTGGAGTTTGGAGATGCACCATGGCACATGAAAGACCCAGAGAAATAGCAGGTGACTGGTGCTTAGATGCGGGCCAAAGACAGTGAAGTCGACACAGATCAGACTATGAAAGTCTGTGTCAGACACGGTAAGGGCTCTGGATTTTATTATAACCTGGCATCGACACCTGGCGGGGGTGAAATGCATGTGCTTTATCAAAACTACTGGCTGTGCAAAATTGCTGCCGTGCAGAAAACAGGTTAGTGGGAAGAAGAGACAAAGAAGAAATCAGTTAGAAGCCCACCATCGGCTTCTTCCAGAAGGGAGAATTACAGTAAGTGGGGCCAGGGTGGCAGTAGGGAGGTGGAGCAAAGTGGAAAATCTTGGGAGAGATTTTGGAGGCAGAATTGAGGGGTTGCCCTGATTCCTAATTTTTCTAAGAGCCCCTCACATCACAGTCAGACATCAGTGCTGGTTTCATGATGTCGTTGCTCCAAATGAGACGCTTCAGTGGTGACAATCACAGCACATGTAATAGTCAAACCACCCACACAGCAAGCATAGCAACAGCTAACATTAATGTAGCTCTTACTGTGTGCCATCCTCTGTTCTAAACATTTTACATATTTTAACTCGTTTAATCTCCGCTGAGATTACTCCCATTTTACAGATGAAAAAAAGTAAAACAAAGATTCGATGACTTGCCAGATCTCACGTAACATCCTCCCTACTATGTCAGATACGAACTTGACCCCGCAGTCAATCTCTGCCACCCTTTTCATTTTTAAAAAAAAATTTTTTTTTTCTTAACGTTTATTTATTTTTGAGACAGAGAGACAGAGCATGAATGGGGGAGGGTCAGAGAGAGAGAGGGAGACATAGAATCTGAAACAGGCTCCAGGCTCTGAGCGGTCAGCACAGAGCCCGACACGGGGCTTGAACTCACGAACCGCGAGATCATGACCTGAGCCGAAGTCGGACGCTTAACCGACTGAGCCACCCAGGCGCCCCTCTGCCACCCTTTTCAACTTCATTTCACGCTGTTCCCCAACTTGCCCCAACAAGTCCGCTGGTCAGTCTGCTGACTCACACACGAACGGAGCCCATTCTTCCCCTGGGCCTCACACACATGGTCTGTGGCTGTCTCCTCTTCCTTCACATAGCATATTAATTCCACGTATCTGAAATGGACAGAATAAGTAAATCCACGGACAGAAAGCAGGCTGGGGCTTACGGGGTGTTTGCCTCACCCGTTCAGAAAGTACCAACGGCTATGAGCTTCTGGCTGGATAAAGTCCTTTTCCCTTTTCCTTCCTACCCTCTTCTGGAGCCTAGAAAGAAGGAGTTCTGGGAGGAGGAAACATTTCTACTAAGTGATCTGAGCTTCCAGAAGGAAATTACTGTCTTAACATGGGCAAACCAGCAGGGAAGGTAGAAACATCCCAAAAGCCCGTGGATGGATGGATAAACAGAATGTGGCCCGTCCATACAATGGGAGATTATTAGGCTATGAAAAGGAATTATGTGGTCCCACGGCATGGATAAACCTTAAAAACATTATGCTGAGTGAAAGAAGCCAGGCACAAAAGGCCACCCGGTATATGAAATGTTCAGAATAGACACATCTATGGACCCAGAAAGCAGAAGAGTGGTTGCCAGGGGCTGGGGGCAGGAGAGGATGGAAAGTGACTGCTAATGGGTACAAGGCTTTGGGGGGAGGTTGTTGAAAATGTTCTGAAGTTAGAGGGTGGGGATGGGTGATGGGTACAGAACCCTGCAAATATACGAAGAACCACTGAATTGTACACATTAAAAAGGTGAACATTATTGCACGTAATTTACATCTAGAGAAACATTTAAAAATGAGTCTTGCCCCTTCCGCAAAAAAGCAAAAAGAAATGTCCAACACACCACCGCCAAATAAATTGAACCTAAATCAGATCAAACCTGTTGATACAACTACCAGTCTAAAGAAAATACCGGGAACAGACATATTAAAGGACGTTACAGTGGTGAAATTAGCAACATCCAGACAGCATCTGTCTAAGACAAACAATCCCGTTTCATCAAGAAATAAATTTCAGGGTGGCTCAGTCAGTTAAGCATCTGCCTTTGACTCAGGTCATGGTCTCACAGTTCGGGAGTTCGAGCCCCGCGTCGGGCTCTGTGCTGACAGCTCAGAGCTTGGAGCCTGTTTCAGATTCTGTGTCTCCCTCTCTCTGACCCTCCCCCGTTCATGCTCTGTCTCTCTCTGTCTCAAAAATAAATAAATATTAAAAATTAAAAAAAAGTGTTATAAAATATTCATAGTTGAGAAATACAGTGTGTGGGACTCTTTTCCCAATTGAATCGTGCTAACACGCCTGGTTTCTGGGACACACTGATTTCTTGATTCTCCTCCCCTTTGTCAACCCTCTCTTGCTCCATCTGAAATTAGTTTATTTTTGGTTTCTCCTGTTTCCTCTCTGTTTCCCACAAGAGCAGCAACCCTGTCTCTCTCATATTGCCGCATCCCACAGGGTTAGCAGAGTCCCTGGCGTACATTAAGAGCTAAATACCTATTGAATAAATGAATGTCAGTATAGCTCTTATCATTGCTCTGGTCCTGAGTTTCAGGTCCACGTTTCCAGCTGTCACCTAGACGTCTACACCTACACCCAGACCAGGTACCTCCTCCAGGTATCTTTAACAATGATGGTGAGGATGACAGAAGCTTAGAAGCACTGGGGGAGGCCGGCACATACCCTGATTTGTTTAATGATCACAATTACCCTCTGTGATCCCATTTTATAGAATGGGAAGCTGAGGCCCCGAGAGGCCAAACACCTGGTCAGTGACTACGCCAGGATTAGACCGCAGAGAGGTTCTGGAAGCTCAACCACCAGGCTTGACTGCTTAAAACTTGCTTGCTTAAAACTGTAGCCATTCTCCTGAGCTCACCATCTGGGGTCGTCTCAGACTTCTGCCTCCCCCCCGCCCCCACTCCTTTCCTGCCCCCATCTTAAGTTCAGGCTGCAGGCTGGTATTCTAGTTCTTCAATCCTGGTCCCCTCCCAGCTGACTCTCAGCACATCTTTGCTGCCTTTAGGGGAAGACTACCCCAATCTGGGCATTCGTTGTTTATTCCTTCATTCAACACGGGCACCCACTGGGTTGGCTGCATCCCTCCCAGCTGTGGAACCTTAAGCAAGTGGGTTGAATGGTGCCACCCTGCCCCAAAAGATACTTCCGTGTCCCGATCCTGGAAGTGGAGACCTTATTTTGAAAAAATAATCTTTGCAAGTGAATTAAGTTAAGGACCTTGAGATTAGATCATCCTGGATTGTGCAGATGGGCTCTAAATCCAATGACAGGTGTTCTTACAAGAGACACAAAGAGAAGACAGACATGCATGGAAGGACCACGTGTTACATCAGCTGCAGGAAGCTAATGCCCCTCCCTGTTTCTCACTGTCCTTGATTTTGGATGGGGATAATCACATGTCCACCTCACTGGCTTGCTGTGCACAGATCTGACCTCTTACCAGCTGCTGGGCCCTGGGCGAGTTATTTGACCTCTCTGTGCCTCCCCCCTTTCCTCATTTGTAAAACAAGGATAATACTTCCTAGGATGCTGTGAGGAAGCAGTTCTCAAACTCTCCGGTCTCAGAGACCCTTTTCCAAGGGCACTCTTAAAAACTACTGAAGACCCTAAAGAGATTTCATTACGTGGGTTATATCTATGAATACCTACGTAATTGGAAATTTAAACTAATGTTTTTAAAAATACTGGTTAACTCAAAAGCAGTTACATGATATTTTAACATGCATATATATATATTTTTAATGTCTATTTATTTTTGAGAGAAAGAGAGAGAGTGCAAGCAGGGGAGGGGCAGAGAGCGGAGACACAGAATCCAATCCAGGCTCCAAGCTCTACTTAAAAAATATTTTTAATCAATAATGTGCCAGGTTGGTGTGGGTTTTAGGACAAGGGTGTTAAAGTTCTTTTTCTTTCTTTCTTTCTTTCTTTCTTTCTTTCTTTCTTTCTTTCTCTCTCTCTCTCTCTCTCTTTCTTTTTCTCTCTTTCTTTCTTTCATGCCTCCAAAGAGCTCACAGTCTCATGGGGGAGGCGTATGTGTAACCACACCGTTAAAACTCTGTGTAAGGAGCAATTGTATAGAAGACAGCGGGTTGTGGGAACGCAGAGGAGGGTCCATAAGCCATGCGTGGCGGCGGGAAGAATGGGAGGGCCGGTGGCTTCAGGAAAGGCTCCTCTGGGGGCGGCGGGGTGTCCGATGGACCAGGGGACTTAGGTCAAAAAGGAGAGGGGGCTTGGACAAGAAAACTCGCGGTGCTGAGATCCAAACCCCGGCCTCACCTCCTCTGTGAAGCGGTGTTTATGTCACGAGGAACTGCTAAATGGACGTGGCTCTGCGGGCGGGGCCGGCCGGCGGCTTCGGGGGCAGGGGACCCCTCCACCCTTCCTTCGGCCCCTCTCGGGCGCCTGGGCTGGAGCGCAGGGCCCGGCGCCGCCAGCTCCGCCCGTAGCTGGGTCTACGGGCTGGGGAGCTGGGGGGGGGGGGCGGGGGTGGTCGTCGCTCTCTCCCCAGGATGGGCCCCATCCCGGAGTCCACCTCTCGACCCCTCCATTCCGCTCCACCGCCGGGGCCGCCGCCCGGCGCGGCGAATCGTCCCCAGACGAGCCTCCCCCACCGCCCCGTCCCCCTCCCCCTCTCCTCCGGGCTAGCCTCGACCCCTCCCCGGCGGCAGTGGGAGAGGAGGAGCCAGGACCGGGCCGGAGGAGGGGGCGGCGCGCCCGGACGCTCGGGGGGCGCGGCGGAGGAAGGTCCCGCGGGGCCGGGGGGAGCGTGTGTGGCACGGGGGCCGGCGAGCGGGGGGGGAGGGGGCCGCCTAGTCGGCGGGTCGCGGAACGCGGCCCGCGGGGACCCGGGCGCCCTCGGGCGGCGGAAGCCGGGCGCGCCCCTCGCCAGGCCGGGATCGGGGCGGGGCGCGCGGCATCCCCGCGGGGGGAGCCGGTCACCGGGTCTCGCCGCCGCCAAAGTTTCCCGTTGGAGCCGCGGCCGCCCGTCCTTCCCCGGCCCCGGGCGTGGGGGCGACCCCCGGGCGAGAACTGTTTCCGAGGGCGACCGGGCCCCGTCTCCGGCTAGACCCCGCGCCTCCATTGCGCCCAACTCGGATTCCCAACTTGGGAGGCGCCGCGGGCCTGCGCACGCGCGCCTTCCTCGCCGCCGCCGCCGCGCCGCCGCCTCCTCCCGCCGGGGAGCAGGCTCCGGGCCGAGCCGCGCGCCGAGACTCGCCCCCCGCGCGCCGCCCTCCGGCTCGCGGTCCGCCG
>NW_026057586.1:85144446-85149843 GCF_023721935.1 Panthera uncia | reverse complement strand
GGCTCGCGGTCCGCCGCCCCCGCCCATGCGGACGGCCGCCCGCCGCCCGGTGCGCCCTCGCCCGAGGGCCAGCTGAGCGCGGACCGCCCGCGGCGGCGCGAGGTGGGCCCGGCCCGGCGCTGCCCTCGACAGCGGCAAGTTTGGGAGTTGCACTAGTTTGCGGGGTGGGGGAGAGGCCGGGCGGGGGGCCATGGAGGAGGACCGGGGGTCGTCGCTGGCGGCCGAGTCGGCGCTGGAGAAGAACGTGGCGGAGCTGACCGTCATGGACGTGTACGACATCGCGTCGCTCGTGGGCCACGAGTTCGAGCGGGTCATCGACCAGCACGGCTGCGAGGCCATCGCGCGCCTCATGCCCAAGGTCGTGCGCGTCCTGGAGATCCTGGAGGTGCTGGTCAGCCGCCACCACGTCGCGCCTGAGCTGGACGAGCTGCGCCTGGAGCTGGACCGTCTGCGCCTGGAGAGGATGGACCGCATCGAGAAGGAGCGCAAGCACCAGAAGGTGGGCAGCGGCCCCAGTCTGCCCATCCGGGGAATGGGGCCGCTGGGACCCAAGGGCCCTTCAGCATCCCGCAGCTGTAGGCGCGCACGTTTGTGTACGCAGGGACTAGACGAGGATGAGAGAGGGAGGGAGGGAGGGAGGCCCCTGGCCCTCTTTTGTCCAGCCAGCGCCACCTGGCATATACTACCTCAGAGATTAGGGCAGTCCTTTGGAGTCAGACCTGAGTTCCAGTCCCACCTTTACCGTCTAATAGCTGTGTGACCTTGGGTAAGTTACTTAACCTCTCTGTGCTTTATTTCCTCGCATGTCAAATGGTGATGGTAATAAGGCCCACCTCATTAAGAATTAAGTGTGATATATCTAAAGCGCTTAGATGATATTATTTTCCAGAAATGAAATAAGCCCTCTGCCCTTCAGTCAGGCCCCTTTCTTCTTCTCATCCCCAAACCCCCCCCCCCCCCCCCCTCCCCCCCCCGTAGCAAAGGGGATGTGACCTCCAGCCACCCAGCTCATCAACCCCCAGACTCTGGGTTTCTATTTGCGAATTGTTCCCAGAATTCCTTCTAATTTATGAAACTGAAGTGCTTTCCCCTCCTTGATTTTATCTTTAATCTTCACGGAACTCTCTGAGGCAGGAATTGTCTTCGTTTTACAAATGAAGAAAATTGGGGGAGGGGGGATTTGCCCCAAATTAGTGCTGAGAGCATCCCAGGCCAGTGGAGGTAACTCTGGCGCCTCTTCCCCACCCAGGGGATAGGACACGATTTGGGGCAGCTTTAAGCTAAGCCTCTGCCCTGTGAACAAGAATTCCTCGGATGAATCAGGGCCTCTCTACTGGACTGGGAGTCTAGACAAGGTGCCTGGGGAAAAGGAAGTGGGAGATGTGTGGTTTCCTGCCCCAACCTCAGGCCAGGGAAGCTTCTGTCAGACCCTTTGGACAGAGAATAGGAGGAAACGCCTTTCCTAGGAGCAATCAGGGTGTCTGAGGGGGCTCTGGCTTGCTGTGTGGCCTCAGGAAATGTACTTGGCCTCTCTGAACCTCTCTGGCAGGCCATAACCTATTGTGTTTCAAGGAAAATAACCCAGGCTGTGTATGTAGTCTTAACCTCGGGGCAGAACTGCCAGTGGTTAAGAGCACTAGTGTTTGGGAGGTTTGACAGTGTTTGTCCTCATAGGTCCCTGTGCCCTGAGGTCAGGAAGGAAACTCAAGCTCCCAAGTGTTAGGCAACATTTCCAAGATCATGCTCGGAGCTTGAAAATGCCCCAGCCCTGTAATTCATGTCAAGTTCCCAGGGACTTTGGAGCCAGACAGCCTGGCTTCAAACCCTGCCACTGTGTGATCTTAGGCAAGTCAGCTCACCTCTCTGTGCCTCAGTTTCCTCAGCTGTAAAATGGGGATAATAGTACTCATCTCATAGGGTTGTGGGGAGAATTGAAGGGTTGGTTAACTTCCATAAAGTGTTTGGGACTAGGCCTGGCCCATCGTGAGGGCCTTACAAGTGTTAGCTGTTGTCTTTAGGCCTGGATAGGCTTTCAATGAGGTGTTCATGGTCTGATACTGGGGACCCCACTCCCAATCTCTTTTAGAGAGTCAGGGGAAAGGATCTTTGAAATCCCCTCGTGTGGCTGCCAAGGGGCTTAGCCCGGGTCACACAGAAGTCCCAGCGCCTCTGTTCCCACCCTTGACGTTGGAATTCTGCAGCAGCTGGGCTGGGGGACATCCTTGGGAGCCATCGGAGGCCGCTAGGCTTGGAGTCAGATGGCATTCCCAGCCAGCTGCACTTGTCACTTCTGGAACGCCGTCAGCCAGGAAGTAAACCCCAGCGTGCTCAGAGCTGAGGCTTGTTTGTAAACACTGAGGACGATCTCTCCTAAATCAGAGGGCAAAACCCTCTTCCCATCCCAGCCCCTTGTTTACTTTTCTTTGTATTCTTGGGATCAAGAGAGACTTCTCTGGGTTTTTTTTTTCTTGTGGTCTCAAAGGCTCTTCAAGGTGTTATTTCCACAAAAATCTTCCTAACATGTCCTTGGTCTTATCAGTTTGTTCATTCCTCCCTCTTTTTTCTGCCTCACCCCCCTCCCTCTCTCTCTCAGCACAACGCATGCACCCTGTCTTCCGCCAACTCCTCCCCTGAGCATACCCCCCTCCCGCCCCCAGATTTAGTCAGTTCTGCTCATCACACAGACTCAGGCCACAGTCTTGACATGTTCTGTCTATCTGGTTACTCAGTCTGCAACCCCGTTGATGGGCCACAGCATGCAAAGTGCCCTCCTAAGTGACATGGGCAGTGCAGAGACTAGGAAAGCTGGATCCTCATCTCAGGCAGTGGGTGGGTAACTGGGAAGACAGGAAAAATACCAACAGGCTTAGAAAGCAGTGGCTGTGCGGATACAGTTGTCTATATTGTTAACAGGATATGTTGTTCATTTGCTCATTCAACAGATGTATTTATCCAGCACCTGCTATGAACTGGGCACTGTTCTGGGCACTGGGGAGACAGCAGTGACCACAGTAGATGAGGTCTTTGGACCTGACTTTCTAGTGCAGGGCTGTCCATAGAAATATTATGTGGTGGGGGGTGGGGGATGCCCGGGGTGGCTCAGTTGGTTAAATGACTGACTCCTGATTTCAGCTCAGGTCATGGTTCATGAGATCGAGCCCCATATTGGGCTATGAACTGACAGTGTGGAGTCCGCTTGGGATTCTCTGTCTCCCTCTCTGCCCCTCCCCGACTCGTGCACACACACTCGCTCTCTCTCTCAAAATAAATAAATAAACTTAAAAAATAATATTATGTGACTTGTCACGTTAATAAAAAGACACAGATGAGGTTAAAAAAATGTTTGATATCTTATCAAACCAAGTCTTTGCAAAATATTATTTCTGCATGTAATCAACATAAAAATTATTTTTTATTGAGATATAATTGACATATAACATTGTATTAGTTTTAGGTTACAGCATAATTTTTTTTAATGTAATTTTTTTTATGTTTATTTATTTTTGAGACAGAGGGAGACAGAGCGCGAGTGGGGGAGGGGCAGAGAGAGAGGAATACACAGAATCTGAAACAGGCTCCAGGCTCCGAGCTGTCAGCACAGAGCCCGATGCGGGGCTCAAACCCACGAACTGTGAGATCATGACCTGAGACAGTCAGACGCTCAACTGACTGAGCCACCCAGGTGCCCCGCATAATTTTTAAAAAATGTTTATTTTGAGAAAGAAAGAGAGCAGGGGTGGCGCCTAGGGAGAGGGAGAAAGAGGGAATCCAGAGCAGACTCCTTAATGCAAAAGCAGAGCCTGATGCAGGGCTCGATCCCATCTACTGCAAGATCACGAGCTGAGCCGAAATCAGAGTTGGACGCCCAACCAACTGAGCCACCCAGGCGCCCCTAGGTGTGCAGCATAATGATTTGATATTTATGTGTATTGTGAAATTTACCATCCATCACCTCACATAGTTACTCAAATAATTATTAAATAGGTATTTTGCATTTTTTTCCCTATGTCTTTGAAATCTGATGCGTGTTTAACCCTGTTGCACGTGCTAGTTCAGACCAGCCACAGTTCAAGTGCTCAGCAGCCACATGTGGCTTGTGGCTACTCTATCGGATTGTGCAATTCTAGTGTAAGGAGATAGGTATTTTTTAAAGTTTTAAAATTTTCGGCTTGTGGGAAGTGCCATGAAAAAAATAAAAGAGTGATATGAAAGAGACTGACTAGGATGGGACAGTCAGGAAGGCTTCCCTGAGGAGGTGACATCTGGGCTGAGATCGGAATGAAGTGTGGGTACCCTCCACAGAGAGAGCTGGGGGAGGGGCGTCCTAGGCAGACACCACAAGTGCAAAGGCCCTGTGGTAGGAACGGGCTTGGTGTGTTCAAGGAACACAAAGAAGGCCAGTGTGGTTAGAACAGAATGAGTAAGGAATACGGGTGGGGGATGAGGTCAGGGAGGTGGACGGGTCTGATTATACTGGACTTAGTAGGCCCACATAAGGAGTTTGAAGACTCTTAGTCCTGAGAAGGCAAAGGAGGTGATCAGTCAGGGGTGACTTCCTGGGAGAGCCTCTTAGCTGGTGTGGAGGCAAGATTAAATTTGCTGCGGTCAGCTCAGAGGCAGGACCCACATGCTGCCCTGTGCCCCCTTTGAGGGAAGGAAAAAAACAACCCTGTGGGTTAAAGTCTGTATTCATCTATTGCTGCTGTAACGAATTACCACAAACTTAACTGGCTCGAGGTAACACAGTTTTGTTAGGATAATGCAGAATATGCTATTTATGGGTCATACCAACACGGATAATACTGGATAAAACTCTGGAGCTCAAAAATCAGAAAAGGGTTTCGCTGCGTCAAAACCAAGGTGTCAGAAAATTCATTTCTTCTGACAGCTTTCAGGGAGAATCCACTTCCTTGCCTTTTCCAGCTTTTGGAGGCCACCGCATTTCTTCGCTTTTGGCTCCTTCCTCCACCCTTACAGCCAACAGAGTACTGTTTTCAAATCTCTAGCTCTGACTTCTGTCGCCACATCATCTCTGACTCTGATCCTCCTGCCTCCCTCTTTCGCCTGTGAGGACCCTTTGATTACGTTGGGTCCACTGGATAACCCGGGAGACTCCCCATCTCAGGGTCCTTAACACCTGCCAAATTGCTGCGTGAGGTCACATAGTCTCGGGTTCCAGGGACTGGGATGTATGTGCACGACTTTGGGGGCCGCTGTTCTGCCTACCGCAGTCAGTTACACTTGACCGTTGCCCACTGGGACCCTCTGTGCTCAGCCTGTGCCAGATGCGAGCAGGGAAGAACCAGCTAGAAGAGCCACCTGCGCGTGGGAAGGCCGCATGCCCGCTCCATCGTTCCACCACCGCTTCCGCCCTCTGGCCCTACCCTTCACCTCCCT
>NW_026057586.1:85083678-85144436 GCF_023721935.1 Panthera uncia | reverse complement strand
CCCCCCCAAGTCAAACACGCTAATATTTTTGTGGCCAAGATGTGACTATTCATATGACATGGGATAAACACTGTCATCGGCCTCATGAGAGTTTTTCAGGTGTTGCCACCAAATGAATGACCAAAAAATGAATTTTTGTTTTTAGAGCTTTTTGGATGTTAGAACTTTGCAGATAAGAAATGGTAGAGCTGTGCAGCCTAAGTATTTGTTCATTCGGTTCATGGCCAGTGACCTCCTTGCATATATTAGGGCTGCGCTGTCTCCTACGAAAGCCACTAGCTGAGTGGCTATTTAAGTTTAAATGAGTTAAACTAAAATAACATTTAAAATCCAGTTCCTCGATTGTACATACTGGTTCAGCTTTATACACACTACCCCTCTATTGGTTTCTCAAAACGTACTACATTTGTTTCTACCTCAGGACCTTTGCACATGCTGGTCCTGTAGCTGGGAAAACATTCTCTTTGACTCTTCCCATGGTTGACTGCTGGTCACCCAGGATTCAGGTCAGAGGTCACCTCCTCCGAGAGGCCTTCCTTCCACATTATCTCCCTTTCAAAGGAGTGCCCTGTCCCAGTCACTGTCACTTTACTCAGTTCACAGTCCTTCACCGTCTTTTTGAAATCCTGTTCGTTAATGTGCTTGTTTTATTGTATGTTTCCATACCAGACTATAACAGCGTGAGGCCAGAAACCACATTCGTCTTGTTCATGGCTAAGTTCCCAAGACTTAGGATAGAGCTTAGCACAGAGTCGGTATGCAACAAATACTTCTTGAGCGGAAAGCCAGAAGGAAGGACAGATGCACCAGATGTGGTCCCTGCTCCAGTAGGGACGACGAGAGGCACAGAAAACACAGTGCCATGTATTTTTATTGAAAACCCACTGTAAGCCTGGCACATAAGAAAGTTTTACTGATGCTGTGTGCACTGGCTGTTCAAAGGGAGAGTTTACTTCTCAGGGATGGGGTAGAAACCAGGAAGACTTCATGGCAGAGGTGGCATTTGAACTGGGCCCTTCCCTAAAGGATAGGGTACTAGTCAGGTATGGGAGGTGTTGAGATGGAAGAAACCACAAAGGTACGAAGATAGCATGTGGCAAGGACAGGTTCTGTGTGGCAAGATTCTTCAGAGGAAACTGAAGATTGCGTTTCTGAGCTGTGGGTTCCTTTCCTGAAATTCTTCACATTTGACCAGCTGGGCCAAAGAGACCACAGGCGTTGCCTCCAGGGCTGACCTCTCTCTTCACTGGCCACGCCCACTGCTAAGAGGCCAGCCCCCCAGGCAAAGAGACTGTCGGGGCACAGGCCACTATGGCCATCTTCCTCGGTCCCCCTCTTCCTAGTACAAGCCCTCCCAGACCATCAGACAATACCCTTCTAGAATATTCCAGCTCTTACAGAATTTTTGACTGTCTTATCTCACACCTCTCAACTCCTTCCAGTGAAGAAATAGAAGAGGAAAATCGGATACCCCAACCTCCACCGGTCGCCCACCCGAGAATGTCCCCCCAGCCGGAGTCTGGGATCAAGCGACTGTAAGTGGTGTGCTTCCTGAGTGTGGGGCTGCTCGCTCACGGCTGACCTGGTGGTGCACACAGCCTCTCACTTCTGGGCACCTGCTCCAGGGCCAGGCTTGTCACTAACCATCTCCTGCTGAGACAGGCCTAACCCCGGAGCACATCGGGCCTGGCCCTCGACTCTGAGTTCATCTCTGTACCTGAATGCTGAGTTCCTTCAGGGGCTCCCTGGGCAGAGAGGTTGGGGTAAGGCTGAGAGGGTGGCAAGGGGGCGGGGCCTGTAGCCAAGGCTCGGGGCTTCGGCGGGGGCCTGTCACTGGGCAGCAAGTAAGACTGGTGGGAGAGATTCGAGCATCTGAAGGGTTGGGCCCTGGTCCGCTCGATCAGTGCGTTCCGTGCTGACTCCCACACCACCCCCGTCTCTCCAGTAAGTATTCACTGCTGCATGATACATGCAGGCAGTCAGGCCCTGTTTGCTGTGGGGAGCACACAAGAAAGAAACTCAGCCTTGCCCCTCAAGCAGACTTTAAACTACTTCAGTGCGTCTCTACATCAAAAGACTCCTTTGAGATTCCGAGAGTCTGTAGACCCTGTCCCTGAGGGCAGAGGAAAACCACACGTACGGTTTCAGGTTCATTGACACCTGCAGCCCTTTAGGTAGAGGGTTAAAACTTCTGGTCTAGTTGGCTAATGTCTGCTAAGGGCCTACTATGTGCCAGGTTCTTTTCCTGCAGATAATCCAGTCCCCACCGTACCCCTGGGAGGTAGAGACACTGTCATTCCCGTTTTACAGTTAAAGAAGCTAAGGCAGCTGCCTAAGGACGTTCAGTTGTTAAGACGCAGAGCCAGGGTTCAAACCTGGGCAGCCTGGCCCCAGAGCCCACGTTTCGAACTATTTGCAGGGTACACGCGTGCTCACACTGCTGTCTTGTAGCCTTGATGTCTCTCCCGAGAGGGTCTTCCTCCCTCCGGGCCTTCTGGCTCTACCCTCTTCCTCTCTTTCTCCCAAACTCTGGCAGAAGCTTTGTGAAAGGAGGTGGCAAGAGTCCGAAGAGCCACCGGGAGTGTGTGGGGAGGGGCGCTGGGGTGTCACTCGGGGACCTCACCCTTTAAAAAGCCAGTTACGTTAGGAAATCCTCGGCTAGCCCTCACCCTGTGAACGCTCAGCATTGGTGGCCGGGAGGGGAAACCAGGACACGTGCCGCCTTGTGACTGCTCTTGGAAAAGGCCGGCCGCCCTCTGGAGCATGTGCGTGAACGCGTGGCCCCTTCCCAAGCCTCTCTCGCCAGCCTCACGGTGCTTATTTGCTTGGCCCTCCATCCCTGTGTGGAGTCCCCAGTTCTGGTTAGCCGTAAATACTTACGGAAGGGTGGAACTTGGAACCAGAAAGGCTTCCCCTGAGTCCCAGCACTGTTTGGCCATGTATTAATTAGTAATAACATTGGCAATTGAACCTCAACTCAAAGTAACTGAAGAAAGACCGGGAGCTAAGGGACCAAAAATTCCCAGGTCGGACTGGCTTCAGGCTCGGCTGGATCCAGGCCTTGTCATCAGGCCTTTGCCTCATTCCCTCCACCTCTGGCTGTTTTCCTGAACACACTGTCCCTCAGGGTGGCAACATCTGCTTTCTTCTGTCTGAGACTCCGGTGGGAAGAGAGTCTTCCACAGGAGTCACGGAATCAAGTCTCATTGGCTCAGACCGGGTCACGTGGCCCGTAAGCCAATCACAGGACAGTATATCCATCAGCCGGGTTGGGTCTCCTCCGCATGCCTGAGGCTGGTTCAGATGGACCGGAAGTAGGGGGGAGGACAGGTCCCACGGGGCTCACAGGGCTGGGCGGACAGAAGGATTGGGTGTCCGTTGTGGCCTCATCATGGGGGTGAGGGTCCTCCAGTCTGAAGTCTTATGATGTACTCAGTACCCAGGGAGACTCTCACCCTTGGTTAGCGTTTCTCATCCAGCGCTAGGGAATGGGATTGACTTTTGTTGAACTCTCAGCCATCTGCCAGCCCCACACACACGTGTAGGAATGAGCATCATTGACCTTGTGCTTCAGTAGCTACAACTTTGGGTTAAGACCTGGGGAAGCTGAGACAAAGTTCACGAGCCCACATAATCCGCCCCTGGGCTGAGGAGGGGCAGGACCGAGAGACCAGGCCTGTGCTTCCTTCAGCGACTCGTTGCCAGGTCTTTAAAAATCAGACCCTCTTAGGGGCGCCTGGGTGGCTCAGTGGGTTACGCGTCTGACTCTTGGTTTCAGCTCAGGTCATGATCTCACGGTTCGTGAGTTCGAGCCCGGCATCGGGCTCCGTGCTGACAGTGCGGAGCCTGCTTGGGATTCTCTCTCCCCCTCTCTCTCTCTCTCTGCCCCTCCCCCACTCACTCTCTCTGTCTCTCTCTCAAAATAAACTAAAAACAAATCTTTTAACGCCTCTAGCGCCGTAACCCTAGGATGTACGCAGCTGTAAGCCTGCCCTCCAAGCGGGGCTGTCCTCGGTGCTAGAGTTTCCTGCTCCAGCCCCCCTTTACTCGCAAGCAGACAATTAAGAGGGGCTTTTGCATATCCCAAACTGGATAAAATGCAGAGACGAGTTATCAGAATGAGCCAACAGTCTTCTTCCCACTGGTCCGTCTACCCACACCTGAATAGGCTGTGGTGTCTAATCCTTTTTTCCAGACTGTTCTGCAAAGGACTCTGGGCCCTTCTCCCCTTCACTGTGGCCTCTGTCTGCTCAGCAAGACCTGGGGCTCCGAGACTGGGAAGAGAAGCCGCTGGAATTGGGGAGCCAGAGAGCGAGAAACACACAGAGGGGGAGAGAGACATCAGAACCCCCCGGTCCACAGGGTGCAGGTGGCCAGTCCCGTGGCCACCCCGGCCTTCTAGGGGATGACTAGAAGATCAGACTGGCACAAAAGGCTTTTGACCAGCCCAGGCAGGACACTGGTCGCCTTTGTCCACCTCGGCTGCTGACTGAGAACTGTCAGTGTGGCCCGTGAGCCCAGAGCCAGGGGCCGGGACGAATCTTTCCTGGGGCTGGGGCAGGGAATGGGGCTCTTAAGATCGTTTCATGCCCGCCTCCCTTCCCGTCCCTCACACCTCTGGCCCCCATCGGGGTCTGCTTGTCCCTCGGTCCTTGCCTTGGTGGAATAGGAATCACACAGCCTCTTTAGTACAGGACCTGGCTGCTTCCTAGCTCAACCTCATGCCCTTGACCGGTTTTTTCCACCCACCAGTGAGTGAGCAGTACCTACCCTCGAGGTCTGGAGGGGCTCCACTGAGGTATCTTCCCCCTGGTCAGAGACTCAGAGCTGGGAGACTTAGCCCCACTTCTCAGATGAATATCGGGCCCAGAGAAGCCCACTGAGTTCATGTAGATCGTACCATTGGGAAGGGTCAGAGATGGGGTTTGAACCGTGCCTTCTGTGGACCTCCCACCGCCCGTTTCCTTGCCCCATTCCTGAGTCACCAGCTGTGGGCCGACGGCCCAGTCCCTTCTGTCCCAAGTGCACCACAAGCCAGGGACGTCAGCGTCTACGTTTCTGGGCTGAACCGGCGAAGGGAACCAGAAACTCCTGTCACCAGTTAAAACTGTGCCCAGAAGACGGTCCAAGAAAAGCTTGTGACTGAGCAGCTGCCGGCCAGAGAGTCCAGGTTGGCACTGCCTGGGAAGGTCACGAGGGAGCGCTGAGTGACTCCAGTCTTGTCCCCAGCGGCCACCAGGCACCAGCGCCCCCTTTGTGTGGCCTCAGCACCCAGCTGTCTGCTGAGCAGGGGCGGAGGGGCCGGCCAGGGAGGCAGCGCGCAGGCAACGGTTCTCATGCGCCCGAGAGGTTGGCCTCAGAGGAGGCAGCCACCCAACTATCAGACACTAGTCCCTGTCCTCCTACCCACCGCCCTCCTTGCTTCAGCCCAGAAATAGCTTCCTCACAGCCGCCCATTGCACTGCCTGAAATGCCACTGTTAGAACTGCATTTGGTTTGCATCTTCCAGAAATAATCAGTGGGGAGGGAGAAGGTAAAGCCAGCCACACCATATTCAGACATAAACTTTTGACCAAAAAAAGCCAGTCTTTTTTTTTTTTAATGCTTATTTATTTTTGAGAGAGAGAGAGAGAGAGAGACAGAGCACAAGCAGGGGAGGGGCAGAGAGAGCGGGAGACACAGAATCTGAAGTAGGCTCCAGGCTCCGAGCGGTCAGCACAGAGCCCGACGCGGGGCTCGAACCCACGAACCATGAGATCGTGACCTGAGCGTAAGTCAGACACCTAACTTACTGAGCCACCCAGGTGCCCAAGCCAGTCTTTTCCCAGGAAGTGGCTGTCCCTCCAGAGGACAGGGAGGCTTCTGGGAAGGAAGGGGGCCGTCCATTCAGTGAAGCATATAGTTACTTGACTGGAACCTTCCAGGTGTCCCAAGGCCCCTGTGCACCAGTCTGACCCCTGATGGGACCCCAAATGAAGCCCAGCATTTCCAGGCGGGCATACATCTCACCCTGCATCTGGGGCCATCCTCCACAGTGACTGTCTTTGGGGGCTCCCTGTTATGCCAAGAGGGGTCCTGGCAGAGGTCGAGCCCCTGGAAAGCCAACAGTGCCGGACAGCCCGGCCTCTGGGGATTGGGCACGTTCAGATGACAAAAGGTGTCCCCTTTTCTCATCGCCGTGAGAAGATCCACGTGGTTCTGCCAGGATGCCAACTCCCAGCTGCCTTTTGAAGTGTATCAGAGGTAAATCCAAACACAGATAATCCCAAACCTCACTAGACACTCACATTCTATCTTTTCCCCGCCCGCATCTAAAAAAAAAAAAAAAAAAAAAAATCAAAATTGTTCAGAATAAGCTCTGACTCTGACTTGAGTGTCGTTTCTTCTTCGTTTTCCTTGCCAAGACCAGGGACGGACGAGAACTCGGTGTCAGCTCTGACTTAGCAGCGGGGGTGGCCCGTGCACGTGCTCTGCCTCAGTCCTTTTGCCCCGCCCACTCGTCTTCTCTCCTGGACCCCCCCCCCCCCCCCACCGCGCCGGCTGCCTTCTTCGGGGCACGGGGCCTGCGGTGCATGGTAGTGGGGGAGTTTTGCTGGAAGACACCGAGGGTGTCCCCACTAAGCTACAGCGGGTTTTGACTCCTTCTTTCCCAAACCCAGGCCTGCTTTTCAGCCCCGAGGCCGACCCTGTCTTCCCTCGGTGTTGCGTGACTTTGCTAGGGCTGCCTTAATAAAGAGCTGCCAACTGGGAGCCTTCAGCGACAGAAATGCTTTGTCTCACCCTCCTGGAGGCTGAGAGTCCCGGAGCCAGGGGTGGCCAGGGCCCGTTCCCCCGGAGGACCGAGAGAGAATGTTCCGTGCCTCTCCTAGCTTCAGGGGTTTGCTGGCGATCTTTGGCCTTTGCTGGCATGTGGAGGCATCACCTGGATCTCTGCCTTCATCTTCACAGAACGGCCCCCCTGTGTGTGTGTGTGTGTGTGTGTGTGTGTGTGTCCAGATTTCCCCCTTTTATAAAGATCTGCTCTTCTCGGGGCGCCTGGGTGGCTCAAGCGGTTGAGCGTCCGACTTCGGCTCAGGTCATGATCCCTCGGTTCATGAGTTTGAGCCCCGCGTTGGGCTCTGTGCCGCCAGCTCGGACCCTGGAGTCGCTTCGGATTCTGCATCTCCCTCTCTGCCCCTCCCCTGCTCATGCTGTCTCTCAAAAATAAACATTAAAAAAAAAATTAAAGGGAAAAAAAAGATCCCCTCTTCTCTAGTAGAACTTTCTCTTGTTACCTCCTCCAAATAAGGTCGCTTTCCGAGGTCATGGGAGGACTTCACCATGAGTTGTGGGGGGGGGGGGGGGGGACACAGTTCCATCCGTAACGCCTACTATAAGCAAACCCTTCAGCTGGTCTGTGCGTGGAATGTGTTTGTTTTTCATGCCTCCTCTGTTTTTATCTTCTCTGTGTCTATCTGTACTTTCCTAACCAGGATCTTTACAGCCATAATGCCCATGGTAGCAGCGGGACTGATAATAGATGACCCCACACTGCAACCTGTCCGACGACTCGTTTCCCTCGTAGGCACTGTGTGTGTTTCTGCTTGCGTTCTGAGCTGTGCCTTTGGAATGTGTGCTGAGGCTCTGCCAAGGCCGGCCTGTCTTCCTTGGCCACTCCAGCTGCATGGCCCCCACCCGCGCGTGTGTGGAATGTGATTTCAGACCTGTGCCCGTGAGTCTCGATCTGCACGAGGGCAGCTGCGGAATTCTCGGCTCTGTCACCGATCATTCTTTTTGTCTTTTCTCGTTTCCGTTCTAAAAATCACCTTGTCCGTGATCCAGTAAAGAAGGTCCTTTAAGTGACGGGTCAGTAATCAACGCCCACTGTGACCACCCCCCCCCCAACCCCCGAATGACACTAATGCCGTGTTCGACCTTCACGCCCTAGCTTTCTAAACCGCTTTGTTTCGCCGAGCCATCGTCAGAAAGCCATTTGATCCCGCGAGGGGGGGACCAACGCTTTGTGTCTCTCTGGGTCCCCTCGGACAGGAAGCGGCATGTGGCTTTCCTGCTTGAGTCAGGTAGAGGTAACATGTGGCAGTGATGTGTTGCTGTATTTTTGGCCAGCTAATCGCCCTGATCACACTATGGAGAGAGCTCGCAAATAACCCGGTATGAAAATTGTGGCTTTGTGTGTCAGGACGCATGTCTGTTGTAGAGAAAAGAGCCTTTAGCTGGCAGGGAGAATTTCTCCAGATACACTTGGCTTGCCCCAGCTTTACAGTGAAAGACCACTTTATTCCCGGTAGGAGGTGACCATAGGGTCCAGGAATCACAGAATAATAAAATCATGTTTGCCCAGATGTGATTAAAACTGAACTCCATAGGCCACAGCACTTACAAGCTGGGGCGGGGGGGGGAGCTAATAGGTGAACAGACAGAGGAACTAAAAATAGTTGATTTGAAGCTTCAGTTTCTCAGCGGTGCATTCCTATTCCTGCCCCCGGGAAACGTAACATAGCTATTATCTCTCTCGCCAAGTTCAGAAACCAAAATTGAAGAGTAGCAGAACTTGGTGAGAGAAGAATGAATCTCATTAGAAAGCACGAGTATCGAAGGGCAAGTTAGCCAAGGTTTTTGGGAGAAATTCAAGGTGGGCCACCTCAGGTTTACTTGAGGGCCCTGGTCTTTGTGGAGGGGGAGCTAAGGCAGACCTCGTTTTAAATGGACCAGTTCCGGGGCGCCTGGCTGGCTCAGTCTGTGGAGGGTGCGACTCTTAATCTCAGGGTCGTGAGAGCGAGCCCCATGTTGGGTGTGGAGCCTACTTGAAATAAAATTTTAAAAAATCAACGGGCCAGTGTATAAGCTTTTTGCCGGTCATTTCTGCCTTCGTCTTTTAGGCATCAGATGTTTCACTCTGATCAGTGATCGGCAGTCACGGCTGTTTTAAAAAGACCCCTTGGTCTACATCGGCCACTGCGGTCAGCAAGTCGCTGTGCGAAGGTCTAAAGGCTTCCGCCCTTAAGTCGGTTTTCAACCCCGTAAACCGACGGTTTCCCCAGTCTCATTGGCAGACGGCTTTCACAGCGTTTAATCACAGAACTGTGTCCACCGTTACTGTTTTTGGTTGTCTCATTCTTCTAAAATAACTACTCCCGACTCCTCTCTAGCAGTAATATCCAGGGAATCTGGGCCCTGATGTGCTGCTTTTGTAGTTTCCAGATTCACGTTACGTAACTACCTCAAGGAAAAACATTTGTCTCTTTATGTCGGAATCATCTTAAATTCTAGGTGGCTCTCAGTCATTACTTTCTCTGCATCGTTAGGGTAAAGAGACTCCAGACGTGTGTTTCTAGTCATTTTTTTTTTTTTTATGTCCGCTGATAATGAGGACAGACCCTCAGCAGTGCTTAAGTAAGAGATGAGATACATCACACATCAGTAGTTGCATATGCCCTGTTCACACTGTGTCACCTCCAAGGTGCGGTGACAATGACATGCAGAATCCCCTGCTGCTTTCTCACGTAACTTTGACCCGCACCCCTACCTCTCCTTTCACACCTTGGATTGATCTGCTTCCTTCCACGTCTGCTGCTGTGCGTCCTGGCATTGCAAAAACGCTACAGTGCACAGCGAAGTCAGGCTCTCATTTCTCTCTTTCCCTTTCAAAAGGTTTAGCTTCTTCTCCCGAGATAAGAAGCGTCTGGCCAACACACAGAGAAACGTGCACATCCAGGAGTCCTTCGGCCAGTGGGTCAACTCCCACCGTGATGACGGTTACACGGAGCAAGGACAGGAAGCCCTGCAGCACCTGTGACCGCAGCCCACCTCTGCCTTTGGACCTGAACTGTCCACCGTCAGCACCTGCAGTGGAACCTGGCAGGGGTCACTACCTTGCACACCTCTCGGTTCAGATGCACCCTCAAGACTGATCCCTCAAACAGACTGTCTCCTTTGAGGAAGCACACTGAAAAACTGATGCCAAACTCTAAAGAAATGTTTATTTATACCCAGGGCTATCACCGTTTATAATAGATGACCGATCTCTTAGGATATATATTTAATAATAACCATGAGCAGAGGCCAGACTTTTGCATTAACTTCAGTAACACAAGCTTCTTTAAGCCAAATACATCACATGCCACTATAATTGCTGTTTGACTTGCTTTGTATGAAACTGTGTGTGTAGAGGTTCTGTTCACCTGTTTGTCGTACTTAAGTGGGAGGCAGGGAAGTGGTATTCATTAGCTCATTCATGGAATTGTCAGCGGTGGTAGCATAATACGTAGGATGCATCCATTAGACAAACCGGGCCCCCAAAGTCACCAGACGGGCTGGCCCCACTCAGATGCAAAGCAACAGAAGCTAAGGACCAGCGTCCTCCCACCCGGAAACCGGACACAACTTTGCAAGAGCTGGTGGTTCTCTTTTGCACCTTGTTACGGATACTGCCTAGAGCATGTAGCGAGTGCCTTGGAATCGGCTGTGAGTTCTGCAGTGCTAACCAAAGTTGCTAAGGATGAGACATTGCAGCCTTTCTCATTTCTCGTTCGCTCCCCCCCACCCTTTTTTTCTTTTAGCCTCCAATCCATCAAACACGGTCCCCTGTAAAGAAGACAAGTGTCCCAGAGCGGATGTGGAAGGGGGTTGGGGAGCCTAGGGGGTGCAGCATGGGGGTGGGGAGTAGAGCTACCAGTGCCAGGGTGAGGGCAGTGGGTGGAGAGGTAGTCTGGGGACTACACGTCTGGCTGACTCATGGGGCTGTGGTGGCAGACGGAGAGCCAGAAGCCTGCATCTGCTGAGTTGGGGTTTTGCCCAAATAGCACTTTCTCTCTACCCACGGAGGACCCAGGGCACAGGCTGGGTGCTGACAGATTGAGAGAGGCAGCGCGTGCTAACAGAGCGCTCAAGTACATCTGACGGGTCCACGTTCTACACCTTCTCCCCTGGTTTGCTGAGAAACCATCAGTTGGTTTGCAGGGTTCACGGGGACAGTGTTTCCACAATGCTGAAAATAATGATCAGACAAGATAACGTTGCTTTTGCGCAGTGGTTCTCAAAACTGACTGCCGCTAGTTTATTCTCGGAGTATAAAAGCAGGTGTATTGAGGAATCTCCCTTCCCCTGGCCACCTTTGGCTGCCCTTTCCCCACGAGCAACCAGTGTTGCCAGTTTCTTGGGTGTCTTTCCTGAAAGGGTTTATAAATATACATGCGGTTATGTAACAAAATATATTTTTTCTTTCTTTTTTTTTTTTTTTTACATAAATGGCAGCATACTATATATGTGCTATGCTGTGCCTTCCTTTTCTTAGAATACCCTGGAAACGATTCCACATCAGTACGGAAGATAGTGGGTTTCAACGCCCCCCAGGGACGTTTGGCAACGTCTGGAGACATTTTGGTGTTTTGGTTGTCACCACTACTACTGGCATCCAGTGGGTAGGTTCCAGGGATGGTGCTCAACATCCTGCAATGCCCAGGACAGTGCCCCACAACAAAGACTCTTTCAGCACCAGATGTAATAGTGCGAAATGGAGGACCCGTCTGCCACGTGGATGTGTCATTTTTCATGTTTGTCCAGACCCCACGGATGGACAGGGAGCTTCCTTTAGCACTGCACACTTTCACACCCATGCGTCAGTCTGCAGAATAAACTAGAAAAATTGCCAGGTGAGAAGCCACATGCCTTTGTTGTGTGGCTACTGCTAAGGTCTCTGCTGTGGGGGCTCTACCAATTTTTTTGTTTTGTTTAGTTACCAGGGCCCATACAAGATGAAGCCTCAATGTCAAGGATGCGGTCTGAGGGGTCTAATCCATCCATGTTCTGGGACCCAGGGTTGACAGCCGCTGGCTTGGACAATGTAAGCACCGCGACTGGATCTCTTTCTTCCAGTGCTGTCTCACAACACAACACCCCCAGGGTGGAGTGCTCGTTCAGCTGGAATACCTACCAGCTCAAGCCCATAATGCACTTTTGGTGCTGTAATAGGGAGCCCTTTGTACAACCTGTGTGAAATCAGAAGGGTGTTCCTGAATGGCTGTTTTCTGAGACGTGGGGGATGTGGTAAGATTCTGCACTGGAAATCTACAAAGGAAAGAGCCTATTTTTCTAAAACTGTTCTTGGGGCGCCTGGGTGGCTCAGTCGGTTAAACGTCCAACTTCGGCTCAGGTCATGATCTTACAGTTCATGAGTTCGAGCCCCACGTCGGGCTCTGTGCTGACAGCTCAGAGCCTGGAGCCGGTTTTGGATTCTGTGTCTCCCTCTCTCTCTGCCCCTCCCCTGTTCACGTTCTGTCTCTGTCTCAAGAATAAATATACATTAAAAAAAAAAAAATTAAAAAAAATAAATAAATAAAACTGTTCTAACAGCTAACAGCAGTTTTAACATAGGGCAGGTTCCCTACATAACAAAGAGATTCATACTCGTAATGCAAAAACCTAGTCGTGAATGTGTTGAGTCTCGATACTAAATTGTTTGCTTTGCATGAAACATCCTGAGTTTTAAGACCCTGAACTTGCAAAGATACAGCCATTGCTAAAACAGAAACATTAAGTGTCACTTTTTTTAAAACCACGTGAACAGCCTGGTACTCAAAGCCCTCAGAAGTTATAGTCGATATGATCTATGCAGCCCTCCTACAAATGGGAGGCCAGGTGTCCAAGAGGGAGAAGACAAATCAGTCCATCAGAACCAGACAGAAACCTTTCACTGGCTTTTCCTCATTTTCATTTCACTCTCTTTGGAGCTTCATCTTTTCAAAGGGCTGGAAGGCCGCCATAAACCAGAACCCCATAGCCCTGCAACTTTGGTTTTTCACTTTAAATACCAGCCTCCCTGCCAAAAAACAGGAAAAAAAGGCAGTCAGCATTTGGCTCAAGAACGGAGTTCTATTTGTTCAAGGGTAGCTGATTGCTGACCTAGACCACTGCTCACACTGATTTGGTACGAAGGTCTGGACGTTCTCCCTGAATTCACTTTTCTATCCCATTTTTATTTCAGTTCGGCAGGCCTGTACGCTACAGATATACACATGGGAAAGATACCACTTTCCCAACAATCTAGCCAGATTCGGGTTCCCAGGAGTCAGAGCGATGCAAAGGATTTTCGGTCGTCACTTCTTTTTTGCCAGCCCCTCAAAACGGTCAGTTCCAGTAGACAGGAGAAAAGGAGAATCGCAAAACAAGCTCTCTACTGCCAAATTAAACCAGAGTGGTGGCTCCGTAAACGTGCCCTTCTGTATGGCCGCCGGTGAGGACACGACTGTAATAAATGTAATGGGTCCCTAGAACTACAAGGTGAAGAGGAGAAACCCCGTAATATCAGCGTGTTCAGCTTAAACCTGGGTTCTAGACTGGAAAGAAAACTCAACTCCAGACCCCATCACCACCAGCAAGTTTTATTCAAGCACTGGACGTACACTTTGTATAAAAGCCACGCATCTCTCTGTGCCTCCGCGGCGTCTTTGTCTGGGCTCTGGCGGTGCTGGTGAGCCTCTACTTACTTCGGTCCCTCTTCTCCCTCCCCTTGGCTCTGTCATCTCTGAAGTCCCTCTCTCTCTCCCAGTCACTTTCTGGCCACGCCCTGGTTGGCTCTCTCTCCTGCCATCTCTTCTCCCTGCCTCGGTCATGGTCTCGGTCCCTCGTCCGAGAGTCCCAGTGTCTCTCTCGCGACCGAGATCGCTCCCGCTTTTCCCTTTTTACCTCTCTGTACTGGTCGTTTTTAACAACTGGCAAATTAATGGGTTTCCGAAAAGGTCGATCACGCCCCCCAAATCTCAGTTGCCCGGATTCCTTTTTCCCCCCCAGACCTCCTCCAAGGCGCCGAGGGATCCACCCTTTGAGGGTCCTTTCCAGTTCGTAGTCCACGAATATCTCGTGCTGGTCAATAACCAGGCCGTCTGCATCTCGGTAAGCTTTGATCAGAGAACGCTCCTCTTTGTATTCGACGAAGGCATAGCCTTTCGAAAAGCCCGTGACCAAGTCCCTCACCAGCCGAAGCCGCCGGATGTCCCCGTAGCGAGAAAATACTTCCTTTAACTTCTCCTCTTTGGTCTGCAGGTTTAGTCTTGCCACGAACAGGGTGAGGAGGGGGTCTCCCGTGACGCCTTTGTTGGGGGTGTATCGTGCCAACATTGCCCTCCAGATAGCGCGATCGTGTGGGTCTTCATCGGTGCCGTCAATGCTGCCAGCTTTAAGCGGGTCATACTCCTTGGCGATGGGCATCCAATCGTTCATGTTCTAGGAGGGATCACAGCAACCTTTAGGGAGCACCTACTACGAGCTACCCATTTAATCCTTACAACAACCCCACGAAGCAGATACTACCATTCACCCCTTCCTTCAACAGGGAAGGAAGCACGATTCCCAGGGCCTGAGGCCTCCCAGCTAGAAAGTGGGCAGAATGGGGATCAAAGCCAGACAGCGGGGCTCCAGGATGCTCTCACCCGCTGCTCCTCCGTCCCTCCCGGGAAGAAGCAGAGGGCATCGTGCTTGAGTGTGGTCCATCTGTGTATGGACCAGGTTATCATCTCAGGGCACTTACCAATTATATAATAACGTGGCAACACAGATCAACATCCAGGCTTGCCTTTCAGAGTTTAAAATGGCCCTAAGGGGCGCCTGGGTGGCTTAGTCGGTTGAGCGTCCGACTTCAACTCAGGTCATGATCTCATGGTTCGGTTCATGAGTTTGAGCCCCACATGGGGCTCTCTGCTGTCAGCGCAGAGCCGGCTTTGGGTCCTCTGTCTCCCTCTCTCTCTGCCCTTCCCCCGCCAACATAAACAAACATTAAAAAAAAAAAAAAAAGGTCATAGGAAAACCAGCCTGGAAACTGCTAACGGAAAATGGTGTTTTTAAAAACTTTACTACCAAGAATTTCAAACATGTACCAACTTAGAGAATGGCATAACCCTCCACAAACTCATCACCTGACTCTGACCAACACGTGCCTAGCCTGGTTTCATCTGTGCGGCAACTCACATCCCCATTCCTAGATTACTCTAAAGGGAATTCTAGATATTACATCGATCATCTGCAAATGTTTTGGTACGCATCATTAAAAGAACAGAAAGATAAGGACTTAAAAAAAAACTACAAGGGAAAATGGTGCTTTTAATGTAGTATTTTGCAACAGGTAGCAAAGCTAAAACTACAGTGACTCAGCAACAGCAGGCTCTCAGGTTCAAAAAGGAATATGGGATTTCTTCCCAATTCCCTGGCTGATAATCTGTTTATGCCTCTAGGCATGGGAATTGATTGCAATGGTAATTTTAGCCTGCAAGCATACTCCAATTATCTGATACATGATAATTTTTTTGAAAGAGGGTGGAAAGTTTAAGTTCAGAGGAGACGCTGATACATGGTAATTGATTCACATTCTGGTGAATCTGCTGGAATAATACTTGCCAACATTTCAAGACACTGCTACTGCTCACATGACCACCTCCGTAAAACTTTAGAGCCAATACTGAAATATGTTACCTTAAAACTAGGACTCCAGGGGCGCCTGGGGGGCTCAGTCGGTTAAGCATCCAGCTTTGGCTCATGTCATGATCTCACGGTTTGTGAGTTCAAGCCCTGTGTCGGGCTCTGTGCTGACAGCTCAGACCCTGTGGCCTGCTTCGGATTCTGTGTCTCCCTCTCTCTCTGACCTCGCTCCCCCCAGCCCCCACTCTCTCTCTCAGAAATAATAAATGAATAAACTTATAAAAACAAAAACAAAAACCAGGACTCCAGGAACCTGGCTGGCTCAGTCAGTAGAGAAGGTGACTCTTGACCTAGGGGTTGTGAGTTCAACCCCATGCTGTAGAGCTTACTTTTACAAATAATAAGGATTTGGGCACCTGGGTGGCTCAATCGGTCGGACGTCTGACTTCAGCTCAGGTCACGGTCTCACGGTTCGTGAGTTCGAGCCCCGCATCAGGGTCTATGCTGACAGCTCAGAGCCCGGAACCTGCTTTGGATTCTGTGTCTCCCTCTCTCTCTGCCCCCTCCACCACTCACGCTCTATCTCGCTCTCTCCCCCAAAATAAATAAACATTTAAAAAAATTTTAATACAAAAGTAATAAAGATAAGAAAAATTTAGGGATGCCTGGATCACTCAGTCGGTTGAGTGTCCAACTTCGGCTCAGGTCACAATCTCATGGTTCGTGAGTTCGAGCCCGAGTCAGGCTCTGTGCTGACAGCTCAGAGCCTGGAGCCTGCTTTGGATTCTGTGTCTCCCTCTCTCTCTGACCCTCTCCTGCTCACGCTCTGTCTTTCTTTCAAAAATAAGTAAACATTTTTTAAAAATTTTGTAATAATAAAAATTTAAAAATTATAAAACTAGGACTCTGTCAAATTTATATAGTTATCCTCATTCATAACATCTTTCCATATTTATTTATTAAAATATGGGGCATCTGAGTGGCTCAGTCTGTTTTCCCGAACACACAGTAAACATTCTTCAGTCTAGTGTCTGCTTCACTTTATCTCCAGATTCTACGACACTGCATGATAAATACTGGGGAACTGAACTAACTCCAATCAAAATTCAATGAAATTTTTCTTTTGTCCAAATCAGACAAAAAAGATGACTTCATTGCGAACTGAGAGGCAAAACGACTTTATACTGTCTGCCACCAAACTGTAAAAGGAGGTATATATGACTGCCAGCACTAACCAGCAACTTTGGAGGAAGCGCCTCTCTGGCACCCTTATCAGTGAAAGGATGAGGAACAGCTGGGACAATGAGACGAGAGAGGATTTCCAGGCCCCTCTGGGCGCTGCCTCTAACTCTTGGGTCTCTTCTCTCTCATGGTTGGAATTTCTCCACATTAGAAAAAAAAAAAAAAAAAAAAGACAGGAAAAGAAAAGAAAAGAAAAGAAAAGAAAAGAAAAGAAAAGAAAAGAAAAGAAAAGAAAAGAAAGGAAAAAGGAAAAGAGACAGCACGATGTCGACTCTCTCCCTGCTCCAGTATTCTCTAACAATTCCATTCTACTGGCCCTACCACTCTGGGCCGCACTCCCCACCCTCCATCACAGGGTTGCAGGAAAACAACAAGGACGATAATAATAATTATTGTTAACTTGAAGACGTAGGAGGTGCCAGGCCCTATGCTAAGCACTTAACTCCCCTCACCTCCCAAAACTGTCAGGATCTAGGTTTTACTATTAATGCCATCTCCGGTGAGGAATGAAAGACACAAAAAGGCTTTCTTTTGGGGGGCGCCTGGGTGGCTCAGTCCGTTGAGCTTCCCACTTTAGCTCAGGTCATGATCTCACCCTTCGTGAGTTTGAGCCCCACTTCGGGCTCTCTGCGGTCCGCACAGAGCCCGCTTCAGACCCTCTCTCTCCCTCTCTCTCTGCCCCTCGCATGTTTGTGCACGCTCTCTCTAAACAATTAATTAATTAATAATTAATTTTAAAGCAGTAAATGCCAAGAGAGCAGCAGGCTTCACGGCTTCCCATTCGTCTTTCTGGGAGTATTCCCTCCCTTGCCGCATCATGTTGAGGTTTCCTACAGTTTGTTTGGATTTCTAGATTCATGTCATTATTTCATAAAACGGGGATGAGATGTGAGAGATGAGTGGTGGGGGATGGAGGCGGAAGGGGCAATTAATCATTAAAGACAGAAGTGTGGAAAGTGAAAAATAACGCTGGATCCGGAGACAGAAGACCAGGTTTAAGACCCAGTCCTATCGTGGGAAAAATTTAAATCATCTGTAAAATGTAGCTACACGCCACTCGACTAGGTTTTTGTGAAGATCAGAAACTGCAGTGTCCGTGAAGGTGCTTTATAATTATACATTACGATACAGGTCAGTTAATTAAGAAACCACCGAACAAAGCGTGCCTCTCCTTACTGACTCCGCCGAGTTCGCATATTCCCGCGCTTCGCATCCAGGTAGGAAACAGAACTGAAGTCGGACCGACGGAACTCTCCCGAGCATGCGCAGTGGCGCGGTGGACGCGAAGGCGGAAGTCGGGGGGGGGCGGGAAGCCTACACCCCAGTAGCCCCGCAGTGCCCCCTCCTTGACCGCCGGCCCTCGAAGCTGGCCCTCCCCGACCTCTCGCCTTTTCAGTGGGCGAAGAGGAGAAGGGGTCCTTCTTCCACCCCAGCTACCGCCCTCGCTTCCCGCAACACAACCCTAAAAGGGCTTCCCGTTTGCCAGGCTTCAACATGGCGGCCCTGACAGGAGCGCGCGCACTGTCCGGGCCGAATTCTCTCGTCCTTCCCGCCGGAGTGGGCCCTGCTGCCACCAAGCCGCTCCCACTCACCTCAGAAAGGCTCGGGATCCCTTCCCACGGAAGCCAGCACCAGACTCCGAACGCCGGTAGATCCCTCTTGCCCGCCTGAGCGGAGCTTTACATTGGGAGAAGCAGATTCGCCACGGGCAGTGTGTTGGTGGGTTTTTTTTTTTTTTCCTTTTCCGTTTTTGCTTTTGTTTTAAGAAATTTAATCCACGTGCGTTGAGCGTCGGCGGTACAGCATCCCCGAAGAGAATGAATTTTCCATTTTTCTGACTTTTTGCACAAAGACAGAAACTGCTAAATGGAACAGTTAAGTTGAACGAGTACCGAAAGTGCAGTTAGTGGTCTGGGAGTGGCCGAATCGCCCTCCGCAGCAAAGGGATCTGGCCGCGCAGCGAGAGTATCAATTCTCAGATGCCGTTTGGGAATCGGGTGGTATAGTAGCGTCTTCAAAGGATGCGTGTGCTGGTTCACACCAAAGAAGAAAAGGATTCAGGGAAGGGTTGACAACCCTGACTCCATCTTGCGGCGGCCACCATTTTGTGGGGTTCCCCGACGAGCCGCCACCTCTTGAAATCATGATAAACATCCTGAGGTTTGAACACCCGGGAAGTTCCCCCGTCTCATAATAGTGAGGCAAAAGAGGTCAACCGATTACTCGGCAACCAACTGAATTTCCAGCTGAAATTTCTCCCTCGTTGGGGCTTTAAGCTTTAAAAACAACTCTGCGGACGGGCACACCAGCTAACTTGGACTGCCCTTCCCAGTTTGCAGACCCAAAGAAAGCTTTGACTCCTTTTCACTCGTTTATAGGCTCGCTCCTGAGGTTTTTGCTTAACAGTTTGGAGCCGAGTTTGGGATATGAAGCGACCTAGACACCTCCTGCGGATCTCTGGACCTGCAGAAGCGAGCACCGCAGCCCAGGGTTGCTTCTCTTCCGGCGGCCCCTATAATCCCGGGCTGGGAGTGGGGGATGACAGGTATGGCCCTCTCACATCCCCGATCACCCACCTTGGTAGAATTCAGGAGGCTTTTCTGCTAGCAATTCAGGGAAGGATTCCTCCAATGCAGAATGGGTACCAATCTCTCAGAAAGAGCTCTCACTCACCAGCCATCTGGGGCCCAGGGAGCTGTAAGTTTCCTCAACCTGGGCTCAAATCACTAAAGATCATTTAAAACCTCCCTGGTCTCCCGTTGGGCGCACCTTTGGTATCCCTAAATTGGTGTATTTAAGAGCACAATTGGAAAGGTGAAACTATCCTACTTCCCCAAATCAGTGGAAACCTATTTCAGTTGGTACTTTTGGAAGTAGCCTCCAAAAGAACAGACTCAGCTCTGGCCTCCGCAAAAGGAAAAAGAAACTCAATAACCAAAGAAAGATGAAAAGGATTAGAACAACTCAATACTGAATCAAAAATGACCCACTCCTCTTCCATCCAGTTCCCTCCCCCCCACTGCACGCCTTCTATTTCCTCCAGTGTATGCAGGTTTTTCCAACCTTCTTATTCTTTGAAATTTCTCCCTCCCCAGCCTTGCCACCATCCACACTCCCAAAACTAACATCATAGCCCCTTTCAAAGTCAAAGGCACCAGCCCTAATCCCAGTAATCTGGTCCTCTGACCCTCCGGTCCTAAACAGAACTTCTAAATCTTGCAAGACTTTCCTAACCCTAAAGAAAATCCAGAAGAGTTTACCCGACAACTAATTTGGACTATCAGTGCCTATAATCCAGGCCCTTCTGACTTTTACCAACTAGTACGCATGCTTGTTGGACCAATATAGGCCCAAGAATGCATAAATAAGGCTGGATGGGAAGACCCCCTACAGGATTTAAAATTTCCTCATAATGAGGCCCTAGAAAAAACTACTGATATAGTTGCAAATTTAGTCAAAATGATTCCCCATATGTGGGGACCTCAAAATAAATTAGAAGGCAGTACAAAATAAATAAATAAATCCTGAACCTTCCAAAAAGGAATACTTGAAATATAAACGATGGTTCCAAAAGAACAAAAATCTCAAAAACCATTCCTTTATCAGATTTGAGGACAAAAAGGGGATTTTTCCCTTTCTCTTAGCAAACACCTATAACATTTAGAATGAAGATGGTTTTATTCTTATAGACATTAGGGCACCTTATTCAGTCCTCAGCCGCAGTCTATTTTCCAGTCCCCTGCCTCAAGAATATGAAAGCATCTGACCATGATCAGGGTGCTTAATCAGCCACCAACTATCCCATTATCTCAACCCCTAGATTTATTCTTGGCACTTAACAAGGCAACCATTCCTTTTTATGGGTGCCCTCATCCCCAGCACTTTTTTTTTTTTTTTTTTAAGTTGGCTCCATGTCCAACTTGGGGCTTGAACTCCGGACCCTGAGATCAAGAGACACATGCTCTACAGGCTGAACCAGCGAGGTGCACCACCCCCCTTTCCCAAACACTTTTCTTAGGAAGAAATTTTTTGCAGGCTCACTGGGCCCATACTTCCTTTGACCAAAAAAATGAAATGCTATTAGATCTGCCTTCTCAATCTTCAGAATTCCTAATTCTACTGATCTGTTCAGGACTGCCCCCCAGTCAGTCCACTGCCCCCCATTCCTAAATGCACTCCCTGATCAATTGTGGGCCACCTCTTCCACCGATATATGACCCATAACCTTGGTTCCCCAATAACTATTCAAATTGATCATTAAAGGCCTCACCCAGGGGCGCCTGGATGGCTCAGTCGGTTAAGTGTCCGACTTCGGCTCAGGTCATGATCTCGCGGTCCGTGGGTTCGAGCCCCGCGTCGGGCTCTATGCTGACCGCTCAGAGCCTGGAGCCTGTTTCAGATTCTGTGTCTCCCTCTGTCTCTGACCCTCTCCTGTTCATGCTCTATCTCTCTCTGTCTCAAAACTAAATGTTAAAAAAAAATTTTTTTTTTAAATAAAGGCCTCACCCAATATTAAGCAGTACTTATGGCCATTATAAGAATAACTCCTGTTATCAACAAAGGATTGATCATCCCCATTACTAGTCCTTGTATTACCCCCATTTTTCCAGTTAAAGAGCTCCGTAATAGAGGAAGGTATCTTGTTCAAGACCTTAGGGCAATTACCAGTACGGTCATACCCTGTCACTCTGTTGCTCCTGACTCCCACACCCCCCTTTCTAATATACCAGCTGCAACCACTGCTTTTTCTGTTGTTGCCTTATGCAGTGCCTTTTTCAGCATCCCTGTCGACCCCCAAAGTCAGTATCTTTCTACTTTTACATGGAACAATCAACAACACATTTGGAGAATCCTACCCCAGGGATACACTGAAAGCCCTACCTGTTTCTCTCAAACCTTCCATGCTGACCTACAAGATCTTGATTCCCTGGGATATCTACACTTTGCAATATATAGATGATTTATGATTATGTTCTCCTACCCTAAAGGCCTGTGGCACTGACACTAAATGCCTTCTGAAGCAATTAGCCAACAAAGGACACAAAGTATCTAAAGATAAATGACAATCTGTTCTGCCTCAGTCAAATTCCTAGGCCACCTTTCTGCCAGATGGGCTAAAAATAGAACCAGACAGAATTACTACCTTCACCCAGGTCCCTCAACCCCAAGACTAAAAAACAATTACACGGTTTCCTGGGTCTTGCTAGATACCGTCGCCCTTGGATTCCCAAATATTTCCTCACAGCTCAATCCTCATACTAAGCCTTCCATACTACTACTACTCCAAACCTGATCCCATGGTCTTAACAGGCTCCTTTGTTATTTTTTTTTAAGTTTATTTGTTTATTTAAATAATCTCTATACCCAACGTGGGGCTCAAACTCTACTTGAGATCAAGAATTGCATGCTCTTGGGGCACCTGGGTGGCTCAGGTCATGATCTCGCAGTCTGTGAGTTTAAGCCCTGCATCGGGCTCTGCTGACAGCTCCGAGCCTCGAGCCTGCTTTGGATTCTGTGTTTCCTCTCTCTCTGCCCCTCCCCTGCTCGTACTCTGTCTCTCTCTCGAAATAAATAAATATTAAAAAAAGAAAAAAGAAAAAAAAAAAGAGTTGCATGCTCTTCCAATTGAGTCAGCGAGGTGCCTGCCTTTATATCTTTAAAAAACGGGGTGCCTAGGTGGCTCAGTCGGTTAAGCGTCTGACTTTGGCTCAGGTCATGATCTCACTGTTCGTGGGTTCAAGTCCCACATTGGCTCTGCACTGTCAGTGCAGAGCCTGCTTGGGATTCTCTCTGCCTCTCCTCTCTCTGCCTCTCCCTCACCCTCACTCACACTTTCTCTCTCTCTATCTCTCTCTCTCTCTCTCAAAAATAAATAGATAAATTTAAAACCAAACAAACAAAAAAAAACCTCACCTCTTCTGCAGCTCCAGGGCACCCTAATTACCAACTGCCTTTCTTTGTTTTTGTCCATTTGAACATCCTTTCCCAAAGGCATGGAGGCCTACAATGCCCCCAAGGGTATGGCAGTCTTCAATTAGACCCTGTGGCCAAAGGTTCACCTCCCTGCCTCCGTGCCCTGACAACCCACCTGTATACTCATTATATGAGTATACTCTATACTCATTACTGCCACCAAAAAACGAACACTAGATTCTCCCCCATAGGTGTTAGGCCTGCAAACAGTTAGAACTCTCTTAGACTCCCACCACACACACCTGTCTGCCAGTTGACTTAGAAAATTGGAACTCTGGTTTCTTTGCTCTCCAAACGTTTTAGTCTCTCATTGTCCCCCTCTCAGTCCTTCTACCTTATGTCCCTTACCCCTCCAAAACTCAACTGAACACATCCTGTGACTGCATCCTTGTAACTGACTCATTACTTACCCCTTGATTAGACCTTCATGAAATTCCCAAATACAGATTTTGGGATTCTCTCTCTCCTTCTCTCTGCTCCTCCCTCTTTGCTTGTGTGCGCTCTCCTCTCTCTCTCAAATTAAATAAAGCTTCAAAATAAAATAAAATAAAAATGTTTTTAAAAAGTTACATATTAAAACAACTTGACACCATTCTCCTTCCCTCCAGCTTATCTATTAATAAAAGTTCAAGCCCGTTTCAAACAAGATACCCCTGAAGCCAAGGTCAATCATTATGCTGACCCGGCCCCCAAAGATGTGACACTTCAAACTTCTGATTCACAAATGTCTATCTGTATGACATATGGGGCACAAATAAAATGGTCCTATGGGCACAATACTGTTGGAAGCCATCTCCGACTATTGCCCAACAAATATTTCAAAATGTACAATTTAGCCCCTTGCACAATCCTGGGAAACCATATCACACTGCATTAGGTCAAGTTCCTCTTCCCAGTGGGCCTTTTGACATCTGGCAGATTGATTTCATCCAGCTTCCTCAATGGTAATGATCTGTGTGTTTCTCACCAGACCAAGGCATTTCCTTGCACTCAAGCAACAGCAAAAGCAGTGGCCAGAAACCTATTAGAAAAAAAATCATTCCCAATTGGGGTATTCCTTGACAGCTACACGGTGATTGAGGAACACATTTTTTTCTGGTCATACTGTCTGAGAGGTCTGCAAAATCTGGCCATCTCTCAGCATTTTCATTGCACCTCCCATCCTCGATATTCAGAGGATTAGTTGAACACTCTAATGGCATAATCAAAACTCAGTCGGCCAAACCAACCTCTGCCTTTGGTCTACCGCAGCCCAAAGCTTTGCCTCTTGTCCTTTTAAATCTAAGATCTACCCCTAATGGAAGGGCTCACTTGTCTCCATTCAAAATCATCACCGAGTGCCCTATGAACATAGTTGAGGATCCCTTGCCCTCTACTTTGTTATAAGGAGAAATTCTTCAGTACAGAATATATATGGAAGACCACATTTGTTCAAGATTCATTTTAAAGAGTGCTCCTGAGAGACAAAATACAACCTTAAGCCTGGAGATCTAATATATTATTGGAGGACACATCAACTTAGAGATTCTTTACGGCTGAAATGGAAAGGACTTTATCGGGTATTGTTAACCGCCTTGTGTGCAGCAAAGCTACAAGGGGCTGACTCATGTATAGATTCATGTTTCTCGTTTAAAAAGGGCTCCAGATTCTGAAAACAACTTTCAGAAACCCAGAACTGAAGGAGACAATGTCTGATCCCAAAAGCTGATACCCAAAATTTAGGACCAAGCCAGAACCCTCCTTTTACTTGAATTCTCATTTTTTTCCTTTTGTCTTGTTTCCACCACCCAAGATAGGCCTGAAGTCATTCATGACTTCTGCCTGCTCCGTTGGTTCGAGTTCTTAACTGAAGACTTCCTTATTAACTCTTAGGCTTTAATAAGACTTGACACTGGGGCACCTGGCTGGCTTAGTCGGTACAGTATGCGACTCTTGATCTTGGGGTTGTGAATTCAGACCTCACGTTGGGGATAGGGATTACTTAAAACAGTAATTTTAAAAATAATAATAAGACTTGACACCCTATAGTCTCTACCCTTTGTTCTCAACTCCTATACAAATTCAAGGTGAAAAACCAGTTAACAATATTGTTACTACTAAGTTCCATCAAACAGAGAACCGCCTCTGATTGGAATACTAACCCCATTATTAAGCTGTCCCAACCATAGCCCGGGGGATTCCCCCCCACCCCCGCTGAAGAATTGTTGCGTGTCATCATAACCCACTCAGCAGACATCCCAACCATATGCTAAATGCCCCCTTTTAACTCTTCTTCGTTCAGTAAAAATGCCCCATAGATTAGGATCACGTGCAGTGCCTCTAACCATCGCTCCTCCACTCCAGAGGCATCCTAACTCCATTGGCTTCAACCTCCTTTCCCTGTTTTGACATTATTCCTATCCCTAATTTCACTTCCTCTGTAAGATATGTCCACCTGGGACCTAGTGTGGTCTCTACAGACGTAAATCTCATCTTTGGATTAGCTGGTTGCTATAATCTTATCAAACCACAACTGTTTTTTAAAGATAAAAAGGCAGGTGCCTGGCTGACCCAGTCAGAAGAGCATGCAACTCTTTTTTTTTTTTTTTTTTTTTATATTTATTTATATTATTTGGAGCACCTGGGTGGCGTTCCACTTCGCCACAGGTCATGATCTCATGGGTTCATGAGTTCAAGCCCCGTGTCGGGCTCTATGCTGACAGCCCGGAGCCTGGAACCTGCTTTTAATTCTGCGTCTTCCTCTCTTGTCCCTCCCCTGCTTGCATGCTCGCTCTCTCTCTCTTAAAAATATTTAAAAAATTTTTTTAATAAATATTTATTTTGAGAGAGAGACAAGAGTATGAGCAGAGGAAGGAAGGACTTGGGCAAGGAAGGACTCCACTGTAATGAATTTCCCCCACCATAACTGATCAATGGGAAATGAAGAAGAGAAGGGGCCAGGGAAGGGTTGGCAACCCTGACTCCCATCTTGCGACAGCCACCATTTTATGGAGTTTTCCAGAGAGCAGCCACTTCCTGGAATCATGATAAACGTCTTGGTGTTTAGACACCTGGAAAGTTCCACCTGTCTCACAATACTGAGCAAAAGCAGTCAGCCAGTCGCTGAGTGCCCCATACCAGCTGAAATTTCTCCCTCGCTGTAGTTTTAAGCCTTAAAAATAAAATAAGCCCTAAAAATACCACCTCTCCTTGTCCTCTTTGGACAGGCACACCAACTGATTTGGATTGTCCTTCTGGGTTTGCAAACCTAAATAAAGATTTGTCCTTGCTCATAGGCTCACTCCTGAAATTTTTCTTTAACAACATGAAATTTTGTACATTTTCCCAACCCCTAAATTTAATAAATTCACTTTCGACACAAGCAAAATAGCTTTTTAAATTGAGCTTGGGGCCTTTGACTTTAGATTCATGTGGGAACTTGTTAAAATGCCATTTTCTGGGTCCCGCTGGGATCTGAGAGCTCAGAATCTCTGGAAATTTGCATCTTTAGCAAGTCCCCAAATGATTCTTGAAGCATACTAAAAGACTCCTGCCCGTTAGAGTCATGGTTAAGAAGCCCAGATTTAAAACTTGGGTGTAGGAGGGAAGAGAGAACCAGGTGGTCAATAAATATTTGTAGAATAGATGTATGCATTCTGATTATGGTATGTTTCTTTTTTCATAGGTGCTTATATTCCAGTAGATTACAACTTGATTGTGTTACACCTTGAAATTCTTCGATACAGTTGTGCTTAAATTTGATGGTGGGTGTCTGGTGGTTTTCTTAAGCCACTCATTTTCTGATGAATCCTTACAAGTGGATGATTTCTGCAACTGGTATCTTCAATGTAATCTTATCCTTAGAAGGTAAGTTTATCTCTAATTATTAAGAACGGTATTACTGTTATCTAGTCTTCATTAAATTTAAGTTTTTATGTATTTATTTTGAGAAGCAGAGAGTGTGTGAGCTGGGATGGGGCAAAGAGAGAGGGAGAGAGAGAATCCCAAGCAGTGAGAGAGGAACCCGACCTGGGGCTTGATCCCGTGAACCATGAGATCATGACCTGAGCTGAAATCAAGAGTTGGATGCTTAACTGACTGAGCCATCTGGCGTGCCCCTTTATTGAATCTTTATTTGGTAGGTGAACATAGTTTCTAAATATCTACAGCTTTCTTCGTAGTATGTTTTCTAAAAATATATTATTAATAAAAATGTATGGAGCACCTGGGTGACTCAGTCAGCTGAGCAACCAACTCTTGATTTCGGCTCAGGTCATGATCCCAAAGTTGTGGGATTGAGCCCCATATCGGGCTCTGCTCTGACAGGGTGGAGCCTGCTTGAGATGCTCTCCCTCTCTCTGCGCCTCCCCAACTTGTGTGTGCTCTCTCTTTCTCTCTTAAAAAAGTATTAACGGGGCACCTGCGTTGCTCAGTTGGTTAAGTGTCTGACTCTTGATTTCAGCTCATGTCTTGATCTCAGGATTGCGAGTTCAAGCCCCACATAGGGTTCCGTGCTGGGCACGAAGCCTACTTAAAATTAAAAAAATAAAAATTAAAAAAAAGGAAGGAAATTCTGATCATTGCAATAACACGGATTAACAGGAGACATTATGCTAAGTGAAGTAAGCTGGCCCAAAAGAACAAATATTGTATGATTCCATTTATTTACACGAGGGACCTAGAATAGTCAAGTTCACAGAGACAGAAAGTAGAATGTTGGGGGTGTAATGTTAGTGTTTCATGGATGCAGAGGGTTCAGTTCAGGAGGATGAACAAGTTCTGGAGAAGGAGGGTGATGGTTCCACAACATTGTGAATGCACCTAATGCCACTGCACTGCACACCTAAGAAGAGTTGAAATCGTAAATATGCATATGTGTTTACCACGTTAAGAAAAGTTTTGTTAAATATTCATGTGCACCTCAGTAGCAACCAGCACAACCTAGCACCCAGATCTGGTTTTCTGGTATCATCCTCTAATAAAAGTAACCAGTGCCAGGGCGCCCGGGTGGCTCAGTCAGTTAAGCGTCCGGTTTCAGCACAGGTCATGATCTCGTGGTTCGTGAGTTTGAGTCCGCGTGAGGCTCTCTGCTGTCAGCGCAGAGCTGGCTTCGGATCCTCTGTCCCCCTCTCTCTGTGCCCCTCCCCCATTCGTACTCTCTCAAAAATAAACATTAAAAGAAAAAAATAACCAGTGCTCCTGGGAGAAACGGGGCAAGAAATACACAAGGTGAGCTTGGAGCGACTTGTAGTGCCAGAAAGTAAGGAAGGGCTAAAAACAGAGCAAAACAAAAAACGATGATGATGATGTCACGGGGACACTGGAGCCACCTAAAGGCTCCCCGGCGGCCAAAGCAGATAAAGTAGTGTTCTCCCGGGTGCCCCAGATCTGAAGTTGTTCTTAAATTAAAAGTTTACACAATGCATCTGTGTGGAGGGGCGCCTGGGTGGCTCAGTCGGTTAAGCGTCCGACTTCGGCCCAGGTCATGATCTCACGGTTCATGAGTTGGAGCCCCACATCGGGCTCCGTGCTGACAGCTCGGAGCCTGGATCCTGCTTCGGATTCTGTGTCTCCCTCTCACTCTGCCCCTCCCCCGCTTGCACTCTGTCTCTCTCTCTCAAAAATAATAAACATTAAAAAAATTAAAATACATATGCGTGTGTTTAGAAAGAAAAAAGAAGAAACCTACTACCATATTTAACAATGTGGTTGAATCTCTCAGATATGATGATGAGCAAAGAAACCGGACTCAAAGAGTACAGTCTACACATTTTAATTTATGGGAAATTCTAGGACAAGCAGCATTGACCTGTGACAATGATAAGGGTCAAAATAGAGCTTTCTTACGGGGGAAGTTATTACCGATTGGGATAGGGCATGAGGGAGTCTCCTGGAGTGCTGGGAATGTCTTATATCTTTATCTTGATGGTGGTTATAGAGTTACACGTTTATGAAAATCCATCAAGGTGTACAACAGAGATCTGTGCACCTTAACATAGAAGGTATAACGTGTTTATACCTCGATCAAATGTACATATGTGCGTGGAAGTGTGTACATACGTGAACATCCAGGAGGCACCGTGGCTGCCAGCATGGCCCTTTGCGGCTGGCTGTATAAAGGTCAACTTAATTCATTCCAATTTTTAAAATTTAAAAACTTGGTTTCCCCGTCGGATCAGCCGCATTTCAAGTGCTCCACAGATGTGGCAGCTAGTGGCTCGCGTATCCGACAGTGTGGATACAGAACATTTCCATCACTGTAGAAAGTTCTGCCAGACCACACTGATCTAGAGCAGTGATGTTCCATAAAAAGAGGATGTCAGCCACATGTGTCATCTTAAGGTTTATAGTGACCACATTAAAAAAGTAAAAAGAAACCAGTGAAGCTAATTTTAATCATTTATTCTAAATAGAATAAACCCAGCACATTCTAAACATCATTTTCACAGGTAATCAGTAGAAGTATCATTAGAAAGACGGCTTATGTTCTCTTTTTTGAATTCCAGTGTGCACTTATAACTTGGTTAGGACTAGCCACATTTCAAGAGCTCGCGTGCTGGTGGCTACTAGATGAGTGCGGGTGTAGGTAGGTTACATCAAGCTGCCAGCATTAGCTGTTTCTGGGGTAATGGCGGGACTGCAGGGGGAGGATCTCTCACCTCTTCTATCTACTCAAGGAACATTTACAGTTTTTCACAGTGAGCATATATTTACACGTGTCTTGTGTTAGTTAGGTCCTCTGGTGAGCAAAGGGTCAGACCAACTTAGGAGCGCAAAGGGGGTTAGTGGAGATACACCTGTGAGTCACAGAGAAGGAGGAAGCAACGCTGGGCAGAGAAACTCGCCTTCAGACCAGGATGCAGATTTGACATGTTAGAAAGGAAAGGAAAGAAACAGGAAGTGAGAGCCTCAGCCTACAGCGTGCACTTGACCACGGAGCGGGGGAGGACCCAGAGCAGGTTGCCCCTTAGAGCTGTCCCGTGGGGGACACAAATGGCGTGGTCCTCGTCTCCCTGCTGTGCTCAGTCATCAGCTGAGAGCCTCTGGGAAGTGTGCCCTGGCAAGAATGCTGTGCGGAATCCAAAGGTGCTGAAGCTAGAGGCAGTCAGCGAACCACAACCCTCGCACTGACCGGCCAGTGCTTTCCTTTTTTTTTTTTTTTTTTTTTAATTGTTAATTGTGGTCAGAGGAAACATAAAATTTACCATTTAAATTCTGATTGCCATTTAATTTCTAAGCATACAGCTCCATAGTGTTAAGTGTATTTACATTGTTGTGCAACCAACCACCAGAACTTTTTTTTTATCTTGCAAAACTAAAACTCTGTCTCCATTAAATAAAAACTCCCCCAGCCCAGCCCCCTGCTCCTGGTAACCACTGTTCTGCTTTCTGTCTCTATGGATTTCACTATTCCAGGCACCTCGTGTAAGCGGAACCGTAGAACGCTTGCCTTGTTTTTTTTAATGTTTTATTTATTTTTAAGACAGAGAGAGACAGAGCATGAGTGGGGATGAGGCAGAGAGAGAGGGAGACACAGAATCTGAAGCAGGCTCCAGGCTCTGAGCTGTCAGAACAGAACCCGAGGCGGGGCTCGAACTCACGAACTGTGAGATCATGACCTGGGCCAGAGTCGGACGCTCAACCGACTGAGCCACCCGGGCGCCCTGAGCACTTGCCTTTTTATGATTGGCTTCTTTCACTTAGCATCACGTTCTCAGATTCATGCATGTTGTAGCAACTGTCAGAAATTCATTCTGCCGTAGGGCTAGGCTACATTCTGCTTATCCATTCATCTGTGGATGAACATTTGGGTTGCTTCCACCTTTTGGCTAGAGTAAATAATGCTGCTATGAACATGCGTATACAAAGATCTCTTCCAGATCCTGCTTTCTTTTGGCTATATGCCCGAAAGTGGAATTGTGGGATCATGTGGCTATTGTATTTTTTTTTTAATGCTTTATTTATTTTTGAGACAGAGAGAAACAGAGTATGAGCAGGGGAGGGGCAGAGAGAGAGGGAGACACAGAATACGAAGCAGGCTCCAGGCCCCGAGCTGTCAGCACAGAGCTCCACACGGGGCTTGAACCCACAAACCGCGAGATCATGACCTGAGCCAAAGTCGAACGCTTAACCGACTAAGCCACCCAGGCGCCCCAGTATTTTTAATTTTTTGAGCAACACCATACTGTTTTTCACATGAGCTGCACCGTTTTACATTCCTACCAGCAAACCACGAGGGTTCCGATTGTCCGCATCCTCTGCAAGGCTTCTTAGTTTCTGGGTTTTGTTTTTGTTTGAAGAATAGCCATCCTAATGGCTGGGCAAGGTATTCTCCCCTTGTGGCTTGACTGGCATTTCTCCAATTAGCGACGTTGGCTATCTTTTCACGTGCTTCTTGGCCTCTTGAAGGGTCATCTGAAAGGCATCTCTGTGACTGCCATGTCTAGCGACAGCCGACTCTTGAATAACAGTTTTAAACTTGGCTGGTTCAGTCAGTGGAGCGGTGGAGCGTGTGACTCTTGGTCTCGGGGTTGTGAGTTCGAGCCCCACATTGTGTGTAGAGATTACTTAAAAAGAAAATCTTAAAAAAAAAAACTATGTGCGTCCATGTGGGTTGTTCTGATAAGTACAACCCTATGAATATATTTTCCTTATGTTCTTCAATAACCTTTATTTTCTCTAGCTTACTTTATTGAGAATACAGTATATGATACGCATAACATACAAAATATGTGTTGATTGACTACATTATTGGCAAGGCTTCCAGCCAACAATAGGCTATTAGTAGTTAAGTTTGGGGAGAATCAAAAGTCATACGTGGATTTCTGACTGCGCGTGGGGTCGGAGCCCCTACCCCTCATGTTGTTCAAGGGTCAACAGGTTCAAGGGTGATTAGAAATTAATAACACAATATTCTACAAAGGCAGCAGAAGACCTGGAGGGCAGCGTGGACTACCCTAGTTGACATTTGTGCACACGGATAGCATCTTACGCAGATCTGCCAGCACTGGGCCGGGACCATTCATTTCTCTCAACGACTATTTGAGGAACAGCTTTTTACATTCCAGGGTGGATCAAGAGCTGGGCTGGAGAGTGGGGAGGAGAATTTGATTCCCTTCTGCCAAAATTTCCTTTAATGCTTCCCCACCCACTCGGCACCCTAAATAAACATTTCACCCAAGTTAAAAAAAAAAAAAAAAAGTATGCTCTTGTGCAAACAGATTAAAAACTAGTGCCCTGGGCACTGCCCTTCCTGCAACCAGATTCTTTTCTAAAGCCCTTCAACTCCTAGAGATGAAGTCACTGACCCAGGATTGCAGGCATTTAAGCCAAACTGGAAAGTCTCCAAAATCTTGGCTGTTTCCATGCATGATTTATGGGTAAGAAGACCTGGAAATAATTTAAAGAACGTGAAGAAAGCCATACTGATGTACCACCCAGGAAATAAATGGTGCCATAGGTATTCACAGGAGCGTAAGACTTAAGTCTACTTGACGTACCAAGATAGAACCACCAGATGTTTGCTAATGGAACTTAACTGCTGGTGGGCATTAGCCTGCAAACATTTATAGTTTCTTTAAGTGTGACCCACCCACAACTTTTGTTTTCCATGTCACTTTTTCCTTTGTTTAACCATAAGGCATGACTTTACTCTAGGATCCCTTTTGCACTTTGATTTCTACTCAAACACAGAGGGTGGAGTGGGGGTAGTGGGGGGCTAGTGCAGCTGTATACACTTTTTTTTTATGTTTATTTATTTTTAAGGAGAGGGAGAGACAGAGAGAGAGGGAGACACAGAATCCAAAGCGGGCTCCAAACTCTGAGCTGTCAGGGCTCCAAGCTTTGAGCTGTCAGCACAGAGCCCTACATGGGGCTTGAACTCATGAACTATGAGATCATGACCTAAGCTGAAGTCGAACGCTTAACCAACTGAGCCACCCAGGCACCCCTATATACACTGTCTTAAATCTCAGGGGAAGAGTGTGTCTTCAAGTCTTTTTATTTTTTTATTTTTTATTTTTTTTAACGTTTATTTATTTTTGGGACAGAGAGAGACAGAGCATGAACGGGGGAGGGTCAGAGAGAGAGGGAGACACAGAATCGGAAGCAGTCTCCAGGCTCCGAGCCGTCAGCTCAGAGCCTGACACGGGGCTCGAACTCACAGACCATGAGATCGTGACCTGAGCTGAAGTCGGATGCTTAACCGACTGAGCCACCCAGGTGCCCCTTCAAGTCTTTTTGAAACTTTGTACGGGGCACCTGGGTGGCTCAGTCGGTTGAGCGGCCGACTTCAGCTCAGGTCATGATCTTGAGGTCCATGAGTTTGAGCCCCGCATCGGGCTCTGTGCTGACAGCTCAGAGCCTGGAGCCTGTTTCAGATTCTGTGTCTCCCTCTCTCTCTGACCCTCCCCCGTTCATGCTCTGTCTCTCTCTGTCTCAAAAATAAATAAATGTTTAAAAAATTTTTTTTAACTTGTATAATGATATATCCTTGTGACTTTTTTTTTTTTTAATTTTTTTTTCCAACGTTTTTTATTTATTTTTGGGACAGAGAGAGACAGAGCATGAACGGGGGAGGGTCAGAGAGAGAGGGAGACACAGAATCGGAAACAGGCTCCAGGCTCCAAGCCATCAGCCCAGAGCCCAACGCGGGGCTTGAACTCACGGACCGCGAGATCGTGACCTAGCTGAAGTCGGACGCTTAACCGACTGCGCCACCCAGGCGCCCCTCCTTGTGACTTTTTTAAAGTTTATTTATTTATTTTGAGAGACAGAAAGAGAACAGGGGAGAGGCAGAGAGAGAGAGAGAGAAAGAGAGAGAGAGAATCCTAAGCAGGCTCCATGCTGTCAGCACAGAGCCTGACGTGGGGCTCCAACTCACAAACTGTGAGCTCATGACCTGAGCCCAAGTTGAGTCAGAGGATTAACCGACTGAGCCACCCAGGCACCCCTATCCTTGTGACTTTAAAAAACTTTGTTGTAAACATGTTCTACATGTGTTACTAATCCAACTTTCCATATCTCGTTCCCCAATAATTATATGAACTTGAGAAATTTCTTATGTTTCATATTTGAGTGGTAAGTAGCTTATGATAATAGCTGACATCTACTGAGCACTTACTATGTGCCAGTCACTGTTCTAAAGCACTTCACAACAATCTTATGAACTAGATTTTTTTAATGTTTGTTATTTATTTATTTATGAGAGAGAGAGAGAGAGAGCACACACGAGCATGGGAGGGACAGAGAGAGAGAGAGGGAGACACAGAATCCAAAGTAGTCTCCAGGCTGCCACCCAGACAGAACCACCCAGGAGCCCCACAAACTAGATTTTATCCTTATCCCCATATTACAGATGGGAAAACTAAGCCCCAGAGTAGAGGCATGATTTACTTACCTAACATCACACAGCTTGCCAGTGGCAGATTCAAGTGTTCAATATCTGAACACTTGTGGTCTTGTCTAGAACCCACCCTTGTGAACACTGTGCTATCATTTATTGTTTTTCAAACTTGAGCATGCATTAGAATTATCTAGAGGGCTGTGGAAACACAGATTGCTAGGGCCCATTCCCCAAGTTTCTGATTCAGTGGGTCAAGAATTTGCATTGCTGAGAAGTTTCCATGCACCCCATTGCTGTTGGTCTGGGGAGAACACTGTAAGAACCGCTGTTGTAACTCATAACTGTTTTCATAATTTCCCAGTGGAGAGAGAAGGGTTGAGACTGTCGAATTCTATGAGGGATCTAAGAGTTAAGATCATTAACGCTTTATAATAATAGCCAATGATAGTCAACATCCATTGATGCTTATGATGTGCTAGACCCTGGACTAGGCACTTCTCATGCATTATGTCATCTAACCTTCATGCCAACCTTGGGGAATACTTTTATTTTTTCCAGTTTCCAGTGAAGAAATGTGGATTTGGAGAGATTGGGGAACTTGATCAAACTTATGTACCAGCAAGTAGCAATTGTGAGGTTCAAGCCATACCGCTCAACTCCAGATCCCAGTTCACCACGACACTATAGACTTCGCACATAGTAGGTGCTCTGTCTCTGTGGGTTTGCCCCTTCTGGACATTTCACACAAACGGAATCATACAATAGGAGGTCTTTTGTGACTGGCTTGACTTGGTGTAACTTCCCAGTAATGAGTTATGACAATGTGAAATGTTGTCTGTGAGAGAAGCTCATTAGAGACTGTGCCAGAAGTTCTTAAGGGGGCTCGTCATGCAGATACCTTCTGCCTACCACATACCAAAATTCCAGACTTCCCGGAGGAAGCCAGTGAACTATGCTGTTTGCATGAACAACTAAGGAACACTGAGCTACTCTTTTCAGATGGGGTGGTGGGAACCCTCCCCAAACACAAGTTCCCAGATCCTAGCTAAGGCCAACCTTGAAAGCAGGATTTTCCAATGAGCATTCCCGGGCCTGCTATGTTAACTGTTTTCTGCACAGATTTCGATAGGGATTATGCTGATTCTGGAGATCAGTTGGAAATGTAAGATGGAGAATATTGCCATCTTAAACATCTTGTTATAATTTATAACACATGATGTCTTTCCATTTATTTACATCTTAATTCCTCTCAATGAGATTTTGTAGTTTTCAGTGTGCAGGTCATCTTCTTCATTTGTTAAATTTATTTTTAAATATTTTATTCTTTTTGATGCCACTGTTAAGTGGAATTGTTTTCTAAATTTTATTTTCAGATTATTCCTTGCAAGTATATAGAAATTCAATTGGTTTTTGTATATGGATCTTGTATCTTGGAACCTTGAGCTTTCATTAGCTCTAATAGTTGTGTGTGTGTGTGTGTGTGTGTGTGTGTGTGTGTGTGTGTAATCTTTAGCCTGTTACTATGGTAGATGACATAGATTATCTTTTCTGAACCAGCCTTGCATCCCTGGAATAAACCCTGCTTAGTCATGGTGTATAATAATTTTTATGTAGTGCTGAATTCTGTTTGCTAATATCTTGCTAAATATTTTACATCTATTTTTACTTTACCCATGTTTTATCTAGATTTTTTTTGTTTTTTGTTTGTTTGTTTTTAAGTAAGCTCCAGGGGTGCCTGGGTGGCTCAGTCAGTTAAGTGTCCAACTCTTGGTTTCAACTCAGGTCATGATCTCACAGTTCGGTTTGTGAGATCCAGTCCCTCATTGGGCTCTACGCTGACAGCATGGAGCCTACCTGGGATTCTCTCTTTCCTTTCTCTCTGCCCTTCCCCCGCTCACACTCACGTGCGCGCGCGCGCTCTCTCTCTCTCTCTCTCTCAAAATAAATAAATAAACTAAAAAAAAAGTAGGCTCCATGACCTGAGCCTAAATCAAGAGTGCGACATTTAACTGACTGAGCCACCCAAGTGCCCCTAGGTTTTTTTATTATTGCATAGTAGGAGTTCTTTGTATAATCTGGATAATAACCCCTAATAACCCCTTATCGGATTTGACTTGCAGATATATTCACGCATTCTGTAGGCTGCTTTTACACTCTGTTAATTGTGGTCTTGGACACACAAGGTTTTTTTTCTTATTTTTATATATTTTTGGATGCACAAGGTGTTTTTTTAATGTTTTATTTATTTATTTGGTTTTTATTTTTGAGAGAGAGAGAGAGAGGAAGAGAGAGCGAGCAGGGGAGGGGGAAAGAGAGAGGGAGACACAGAATCTGAAGCAGCTACAGGCTCTGAACTATTAGCACAGAGCCTGTCGCGGGGCTCAAACTCATGGACCGTGAGATCGTGACCTGAGCCGAAGTCGGAAGCTTAACTGACTGAGCCACCCAGGTGCCCCTGTTTTTTTTTCTTTTAACTTTGAAGAAGTTAAACTTTGAAAGTTTAACTTTGAAAAAGTTAACTTTGAAAAACTTTTAACTTTGGTGTGAGCAGGGGAGGGGCAGAGAGAGAGGGGGAGACAGGATCAGAATTGGGCTCGATGCGGGGCTCGAACCCACGAACCCTGAGATCGTGACCTGACCTGAAGTCAGATGTTCAACCTACTGAACCACCCAGGCACCCTGAATGCACAAGTTTTAAGTGTTGATGTAGTCCTGTTTATGTATTTATTCTTTCATTGCCTGTGCTTTTGAAGAAATCGTTGCTAAATCCAGTGACATAAAGCTTTTCCCCTATGTTTTCTTCTAAGAGGTTTATAGCTTTGTCTTTTGTATCTATTTTGAGTTAATTTTTATATATGGTGTAAGGCAAGGGTCCACCTTTATACTTTTGCATGTAGGTATCCAATTTTTCCAACAACATTTGTTGAAAAGACTGTCCTCCGCCCCCCACCCCACCCCCCACCCAAGAATGGTCTTAGCACCCTTGTTGAAAATTATTGGACCATATATGCTAGGGTTTATTTCTGGGCACTCTGTTCTAATCCTTCATTCCTTTTTATGGTGGAGTAATATTCCATTGTTTGGATATACCATACTTTATTTATGGCAAGTCTAACGTTTTATCTCCTTATTTAATCACTGGGCGTTGTCACGTCTGTGATTTATGGATTACTGAGTCCTTGCCCGGGGGCCTGGCTCCAATCTTTAGAACACTGTACCCTGAAAATAGTGTCTTTTCTGTTTGCCTGCCTTGCTCTTTGCTTGTTTTATCCGTGGCCACTCACCGTTGTGATGGTAGAACCTCAGTGTGGAGAACATCAGGTACATCTACCCCCATACAAAGGTAGCAATATATTCCCGGGAAAGACCAGCACCATTGCAGAGTTTTCTGCCTATGACTATTACAAATTTCTAATCAAACCTAAAAGAACTCGTTTTGTAATCCACACTGCTAATATTCTTACTAATACCTTACCTGTAGAATGCTTTCTAATTTTCAAAGCAGTGATTTTTGTCTTGTTTAGTACTCCTAACACCCCAGCCCACGTGCCACGTGTCTCTCACACAAGCGGGGTTTGTTGGAGAACACTTTTTGCGTACTTCCGAAGTACTTTTGTCACATGCAGTATCTCATGACCTCACCTCGTATGTTCCCGCAGCAACCTCACCACGTAAGTGCTCTTACTCCCCGAGCAGGAAGCTGAGGGTTAAGTAATCTGCCAAGCCTGCAACGCTGCCTAAGGGGAGGAGCCCAGGAATCGGCCAAGTGCACAGCGCAGGGATTCTCCATTTTATTGAGAGTCAGATGCCACACACAGGTCCTGGTGACAACCGACCCGGGAGTTGTGCGCGACCCGGGCCTCCCGACTCCCGCGCGCAGCCACCAACAGCACTCCTCTGTTTTGCCGTGGGCTTCCGAAAGTACCCCCACCCCCCGCCCCCCATAGAGACCCGGATATTCCTCCACGTACAATGCAAATTCTATGGCTGGAAAGCGTGAGCACAGAAGAAAAAGTTGTGGGCTTTTCACCTCTCTTTTCCAGACTCGCTGTGGAAACTCCGCTGCGTCTCCATAGAAACCCGGCGGCGGTGGCGGCCGTCACCGGGGGCGGGGCTCAGGCGGAGGCCCCTCCCCCTCCCCGGTTTGCAACCCCTCCCAGCCAGGAGCAATCGCGGTCACCCTTACCCTCTGCGTTCCTCTTCTCGGCTGCCCTCCCTTTCTGTTGTCTTTTCGTGCCCCAAACCACATCCTGGAGGCCGCCCTCCTGCACGGTCCTCAGCGGGGCCGGTGCACCAGGCGTCCGGGCCCGGGAGCCGTGGCGCTCGGCCTTTCTGTCCCGGGCCCACCCCTCGGCCGCGCTGATTGGCCGCTCCTGGGCCACCCTCCGTCCCCGGGCAGGCAGGGTCTCAGCCTGCGGAAAGTTTTCTGCGCCGGGAGGAAGTTAGACTTTTGGAGATTGTGAGAAAGCAGCTCTCGTGGCTGCAGGGTTCTGGGCGGCCATGGAGGAGCCCCCTTTGCGAGAGGAGGAAGAGGAGGAGGGGGAAGAAGAGGAGGAAGAAGGAGACGAGGCTGGGCCCGAGGGGGCTTTGGGCAAGAGCCCCTTCCAGTTGACCGCCGAGGACGTGTATGATATCTCCTATGTGATGGGCCGCGAGCTGATGGCCCTGGGCAGCGACCCCCGGGTGACACAGCTGCAGTTCAAGATCGTCCGCGTCCTGGAGATGCTGGAGACGCTGGTGAATGAGGGCAACCTGACCGTGGAGGAGCTGAGAATGGAGAGGGACAGCCTCAAGAAGGAGGTGGAGGGGCTGCGGACCGAGGGCTCGGCGGCAGGCAGGGAGGTGAGTGCGGGCTGCAGGGCATGGGAGGAGAGTACCCAGGGGCCCGGAGCCCCTGAAAACAACCACGGCGCCTGTCCAATCCTCAGATTAGAAGCATTGTGATAGCTACATTTAGTGAGCACTTACTAGGTGCTGGGCCCTGTGCCGAGTTTGTTCTGCATCAGGGCCTCCCAGCATTTTTGACGTGACCTAGAGCGGTGGCTCTCCTGCTTTAGCGTGCCGCGGAATCGTCTGGGGTGTTCATTAAAACACACATCACTGGGCCCTAGCCCCAGAGTTTTAGATTCCAGAGGGGGCCTGGAAATCTGCATTTCTAACAGGTTCCATCACATTTTGAGAATCTCGACCTCTAGTAAGAAATAAATTCTAAGGGAGAGAAATCCGTGCTGAGGCCACCAAAAGACACCTACAAGAATGTTCAGAGCACTTTTCTTCAGAAGTGTGCCGAACTGGAGCAAACGCTACAGAAGAATGGATTTTTAAATTGTGGTATAGTCGCTGTGGAATACTACACAGCAGGGGAAAAGAGCAGCTGTGGGCGCGACTCTCGGTGGTGGCACACAGGGAGACAGGAGACCGGCACAAAAGAGAATCTACTGTGGATTTACCTGAAACTGCAGCACAGGCAAAATAACCTGTGTTTATAGAAGACAGATTGGTGGTAACCCCAGGGAGGGGAGAGCAGGGGGAAGGTTCACGGGGAGCTCGTCTGGGTGTGGTCACATGGGTGTATACCTATGTTACTAATTCTCGAGCTAGGGGCAGCTGGCTAGCTGTCAGAGGAGCGTGTGACTCTTGTTCTCAGAGGTCATGAGTTCAAGCCCCACTTGGGGGTAGAGATTACTTAAGTAAGTTTTTTTACAAAATCATCCAGCTATAAACTCAAGATTAGTGCATGTGTGTTATACCTCTGTTTTACAGAATTACCTATTATATCACTATCCAATATTGATGAAACAGAAGTTTCAAGAAACAATTTACCCTAACTCACCCTTATTAAACATGATGCACAATCACACTTGCCTGTTCTATTTTTATGAGTTTTTTTAACTAATTTTTTATTTAAAAATTTTTTTCTTTAATCCTTATTTATTTTTGAGAGAGAGAAAGACAGAGCAAGCGGGGAAGGGACAGAGAGAGAGGAAGACACAGAATCTGAAGCAGGCTCCAGGCTCTGAGCTGTCAGCACAGAGCCCAATCGGGCTCGAACTCACAAAGCGTGAGATCGTGACCTGAGCCGAAGTCAGACGCTCGACCGACTGAGCTACCCAGGTGCCCCAGAGTATTTTTTTATTTTACAGTGAGAGAGAGCATGGGCAGGGGAGGGGACAGAGATAGAAAGAACCTTTCTTGTTTCTTAATGTTTATTTATTTTGAGGGAGATAGAGAGCGGGGGAGGGAGAGAGAGAGGGAGAGAGAGAATCGCAAATAGGCTCTGCACTGTCAGCACAGAGCCCGACACAGGGCTCAAACTCATGAACCACAAGATCATGACCTGAGCCGAAGTCAAGGGTAGGTTGGTCCCTTAACAGACTGGGCTACGCTGGTGCCCCATGAAAGAGAGAGAATCTTCAGCAGGCTCCTTGCTCAGTATTGGAGCCTGATGAAGGGCTTGCTCCCATGACCCTGAGATTATGACCTGAGCCCAAATCAAGAGTTGGTCGCTCAACCAACTGAGCCACCCAGGTGCCCCTATTTTTATGAGTTTTAAAATTCTTGTTGCAATTGATTGAATTAATACCATGAATTACTAGTGGTCTCCATTGAAAAAAAACAAAACTGTTCTAAGTGGACATCTCACTTAATCCTCTATCAGCATATCCATTTTATAGAAATGGAGGCATAGAATAGTTAAGTGATTTGCCAGGTGACTTTCTTGGAGTAAGAGATGAAGGCAGGGTTTGAGCTCAGAGATGCTAGTCTCAACCTCTGCACACTAAATGCAGACACTTGACCTCATTTGCTGGAATGACATTTGATGAGCAACTTCATAGAGCTGGATCCTGGGGCTGCAGAGGTAAATTAGACAGGAGCCTTCCCTCCCAGAGCTCACATCGAGCGGGAGAGCTAAGACACCCACACCTCCCGAATCACAAACCAAGAAGTGTGCCGGGAAAGGACAACAGGAACAGGGTGCTGACATTCGCAGGGGGAAAAAAGAGTGAAAGTTTCCAGTCGCTTCTGTGGCAAACTTTTATTTCACCTACTCACGTGTCACAGTGACAACAGTGTTTGTGGATACATTTCTGCTTTAGTGTCCGTCATCTAAGGTGGCTGAGAATCATGAGTACCATTCGTAGCCTGGCTTTGAAGACTCGAGAGAAGTTAAATGTCTTGCTCAGGGTGGCTCAGCTCACATTCTGAGCTCGTTCCCGTCACCTCCAATTCCAGGAACAAGGATGTGGAGGGAGCCCCACACGGACCATGTACAGTGTGCTCTGCCCAGGGGCCGGGTGATTTTCTGTAGTGGGCACAGTGGACAAGCTTTATCAGGCAGCAGATGAGATGGCATGTTCCTCCCAAACCTTAAACCCTAAGCCCAGAAGTGGGGAAAGGGGCAGAGAGAATGAATGTTTAGCGCCACTAGGCAGTTCATAAAAATACATCTTCTTCCTCTTTTTCTTTTAACTGTGGTAAAGTACACATAAAATTTACCATCGTAACCATTTCTAAGTGCACAGCGAAGTGGCACTGAAGTATATCCACGCTGTTGTGTAACCATCACCACTGTCCTTGCAGAATTCTTTTCATCTCACAAAACAAACTCTGTCTCCGTTAAACACCAGCTCCTTCTTCCCCCCTCCCCGTGTCTATTTTCTATCTCTGTGAATTTGCCTATTCCGGCTACTACATATAAGAAAATAATATGTGTTTCCTTTTGTCACTGGCTTGTTTCACTGACCACAGTGTCTTCAAGGGTCATCCGTGGTATAGCAGGTGTCAGAATTCCCCACCTTTTAACAGCTGAATAATAGTCTGTTGTGTGGAGGTACCATATTTTGTTTGTCCGTGCATCTGTTGGTGGATGCCTGGTTTGCTTCGACTTTTTGGCTAGGGTGAATAATGCTGCTATGAACGTGGATGTATAAATATCTCTTCAAGCCCCTGCTTTCACTGCTTTCGGTATATAATTAGAAGTGGAATTGCTGGGGGGACCCGGCTCAGTCGGTTGAGCGTCCGACTTCGGCTCAGGTCATGATCTCACGGTTCATGAGTTTGAGCCCCGCGTCAGGCTCTGTGCAGACGGCTCAGAGCCTGGAGCCTGCTTCGGATTCTGCCTCCTTCTCTCTCTGCCCCTCCCCCGCTCCTGTGCTTGAGGTCTCTCTCTCTCGCTCTCTCGCTCTCTCGCTCCCTCTGTCTCTCAAAAGCAAATATATAAACATTAAAAAAAAAAAAAAGTATAGGGGTACCTGGGTGTCTCATTCTGTTGTGTCTGACTTAGGCTCAGGTCATGATCTCACGGTTTATGAGTTCGAGTCCCACGTTGGGTTCCGCGCTGACAGCTTGGAGCCTGGAGCCTGCTTCAGATTCCGTGCCTCCTTCCCTCTCTCTGCCTTCCCCCACTCACACTCTGTCTCTGTCTCTCTCTCTCAAAAATAAATAAACGTTAAAAATTTTTTTAAAAAGAAGTGTAATTGCTGGATCATGGGATAGTTCTGTTTTTAATTTTTTAAGGATCTGCTATACCATTTTACATTCCCAACAGCAGTACACAAGAATTCCATCTCCTTTCAATACTTGTTCTTTTCTGTTTTGTGTGTTTACAATAGCCACCCTAATGGGTGCGAGGTAGTTTTTTCCTTTCCCTTTTAAAACTTTAAGTTTAGGGGTGCCTGGGCGGCTCCGTCAGTTAAGCGTCCGGCTCTTGGTTTTGGCTCAGGTCATGATCTCACAGTTCAGGGGCTCAGACCCCGCTTCAGGCTACATGCTGTCATGTGCTGACAGCACGGAACCTGCTTAGAGTTCTCTCTCTCTGCCCCTCCCCTGTTCTCTCTCTCTTTCTCAAAATAAATAAATAAAATGGATGGAAGTTCAAAGTTCAAAAGGTAACAAAAGTGTTCGCCTTGAAAACTTTTCCTGCCCAATTCTCTCCACCCCCAGCCAACCACTTACCCTCCCTGGAAAAAATTAAAATGATCAGTTTCTTGTGTGTCCTTCCAGAGGTACTTTATGCAAACAAAAGCAGATATGAAAATATTTTTTTCTTTTTGATACAAATGGTATTATAATATATACCCAGCTCTGCCTTTTGTGTTTTTTCACTTAACATAGCATGGAAGTTGAGTTAAATCGGGATGAAGAGCTTCTTCATCTTTTAATGGCTTTGAAAACTTCCATTGTACAATATCAATTATTCAACCTGAGGGTTCTTAACGCGAAGTTCTTAGATGCCCAGGGGAATCGTGATTCTAATCCAAGAGGTCCATGCCCTGGCATGGGAAAAAATTATATTTTCATTTTCATTAACCTCCACCTGAAATGTGTCATTTTCTTCAGTTGCAAATATAGACGACAGACCACAGTAATAATAGCAGTACCTGTGGCAGTCACCAGTGGAAACCGCAGATATTTTCAAGTCCTGTAACAATATAGTTCCCATCTTAAAGCTTTGTGTTTGTTCAGTATTTTACTAGACCTGCCTCTAGATCACCTTATTTTTTTCTTAAGTTTATTTATTTTGAGAGAGATCTCAGGAGCAAGTGGGGGAGGGACAGAGAGAGAGGGACAGAATCCCAAGCATTCTCCACACTGTCTGTCACCACAGAGCCTGACATGGGGCTTGAACTCACGAACCATGAGATCATGACCTGAGCCAAAAATCAAGAGTCAATGCTTAACCGACTGAGTCACCCAGGTGCCTCTAGATCACCTTATTTGATAAAGAAGTAGATATAGGGGCGCCTGGGTGACTCAGTCGGTTGAGTGTCCAGCTCTTGATTTCAGCTCAGGGCATGATCCAGGGTTGTGGGATTGAGCCCCGCTTCAGGCTCTGTGCTGAGTGTGGAGCCCACTTAGGATTCTCTCTCTCTTCACTCTGCCCCTCTCCCTGGCTCACACTCTCTCTCTCAAAAAAAAAAACAACAACAACAACAGAAGAAGAAGAAAATACACATCAAAGTATTTATATACACACACAAAACACATATACGTATATGTATATATCCATATACAAAAGTAATATTTATTATTTATTCACTCACAGTTTTTCTCAACTATTTGAGCAGACATTATGTTAGTTGCAGGATTAGTAGAAGATTAGGACCCTTTACCCTAAAATCTCACAAGACACACTATTGCATCGTGACAGTAAATGATTAAATTCAGGGGAAAAAGGTCATAGAATACTAAGATCTAATATACTATCCCTATTCAAAATTCATGATAATGCCCTTTACAGCATCTTCTTTCTGGTGCAGAATCTAGTCCAGGGTTACATAGTACCTTTAGTTGACACGCTTCTTTAATCTTGAAGAGCTCCTGAGCTTTTCCTTGTGTTTTACAACCTTGACATCTTTGAAGATTATATATCAGTTTGTTCGTAGAACGTCCTTCAATTTAGGTTTGTTTTGATGTGCCATCGTCATCGTTAGATTCAAGATACGCAGTTTAGCAGGAATACCACTGGAGAGATGCTGTGCCCTTCTCAGTGCGATGTATCAGGAGGCACCTGCTTCAGTTTGTGATTATTGGTGATGTTAACTTGCATCACTTGGTTAACGTGGTGTCTGCGAGATTTCTGCACTGTAAAGGTGCCTTTATTCCCTTTGTAATTCATAAGTTGTTGTAGGACGATGCTTTGAAACTGTGCAAAATATTCTATTCCCCAACAGATTTTCACCCTAAAGTTTTAGATCCATTCCTTAGTCTTGCCTGAATCAATTATTACTAAGTTGGTTGCAAACGGATAATTTTTTTTTTAACTCTGTCATCTTCTGCACTTATTACTTGGCCTTCTGCTGTAAGATACAAATTCCCCTCCTTCTCTCCTGTACTCATCAGATCTCTCCAGAGACACAGAACCAATAGGAGAAATAGCTCTCAATATAAAGAGGATAGTTATTTGAGGAATTGGTTCATGCGGTTATGGAGGCTGAGAAATCTTACTTAAAATCTGCAAGTTGCAAGCTGGAGAACCAGTGAATCCTGTGAACTGGGGGTGGGGGGGCTGATGGTGGAAATCCTGGTCTGGATCCCAAACCCCAAGAACCAGGAGTGTCAATGTCTGAGGACAAGAGAAGAAGGGATGTCCTGTATCAACTGACAGTGCTCAAATTCACCCTCTTTCCCCCTTTCCTTCCATGTGGGCCCTCAGGCCCTCAGTGGATTGGATGATGCCCGCCCCGCCCCCCAGCTGCTTTACTCAGCTCATCAAACCAAATGCTAATATCTCCCAGAAACACCTTCACCGACACACCCAGAAATGTTTAACCAGCTTTCTGGGCATCCCTTAGCCCAGACAAGTAAAATTAGACACATAAAATTAGCCATCACATCCCCATTAATTAGTTAGTTGATTTAAATTTTAAATATGAACTCCTGAATTCTCTTTTTATGTGAACTGTTACTGTCCATTCCTGTTATTACTCGTTTTGATACTCAAATTGTTCTCAGTCTGACCAGGGGGAACTCCTTCAAACTGTCATTTTGACGTTTTGTTCCCTTCCACAAGGAAACGTTCCAGGCTCATCTTATAGTTTTCCTGTTCCAACCCTGAAATCAGCCATTCTCCAAGGAGCCTTGGCTGTTTACTTGGAGAATGGTACTTAGAACTTTTGCTTCTTTACCATCAACCAAACACTTCCAACAGGCAGCGTCTCATCCGATAGGGTGCCTGGGAGTAACAAAACAGAATTTTCCTTTCTGGGGTGGACAGTCCATCTTTTTACTTTTTTTTAAGAAAATTTTTTTAATGTTTATTTTTTTTTTGAGAGAGAGAGTGCAAGCAGGGGAGGAGCAGAGAGAGAGGGAGACAGAATCTGAAGCTGGCTCCTGTCAGCACAGAGCCCGACGCGGGGCTCGAACCCACGGACCACGAGATCATGACCTGAGCTGAAGTCGGACGCTTCACCGACTGAGCCACCCAGGGACCCCAACCGTCCAAGTGCATGAGGGAAACTGTATAAGCAACCCGGTATCTTTTCTTACAGGTAAACCTGGGACCAGACAAAATGGTGGTTGACCTGACAGATCCCAACCGGCCACGCTTCACTCTGCAGGAGCTAAGGGATGTGCTCCAGGAGCGCAACAAACTCAAGTCCCAGCTGCTGCTGGTGCAGGAAGAGCTGCAGTGCTATAAGAGGTGGGGCTCTGATGCCGTGGGGACCCCTGCACTGAAGGACCAGACCCCGTCTGGAATTCCGTGATGTGCTATGTGTTCGTTCTTGTGTTCGCTTGGCCAGTTTCTCAAAGACCTAGTATTCCTGGGGAATAGCAGTGAACAAAACAGAGAAAGTCCATGCTAGTCTAGGGGAAGACCAGCAATCAACAAGGAGATCTGAAATGCACACACAGGATGATGGCGACAAGTGGTCTAAAAAATGTAAAACAAGGTGACACGGGGCGCCTGGGTGGCTCGGTCGGTTAAGCATCTGACTCTTGATTTCGGCTCAGGTCATGATCTCACAGTTAGTGAGCTAGAGCCCCACTCTGCTCACAGCGCAGAGGCTGCTTAGGATTCTCTCTCTGCCCCTCTCCTGCTTCCTTGCTCTCTCTCAAAATCAATCAATGAACAAAACAAAACAAAACATCTTTCAAAACAAGGTGAGGGGCGCCTGGGTGGCTCAGTAACTTACGCATCCGACTTCGGCTCAGGTCACGATCTTCCAGTTTGTGAGTTCAAGCCCCGCGTCGGGCTCTGTGCTGGGAGCTCGGAGCCTGGAGCCTCCTTTAGATTCTGTGTCTCCCTCCCTCTCTACCCCTCCCCCACTCAGATTCTGTCTCTCAAAAATGAGTACACGTGAAAAAAAAAAAAAAACAAGCAAACAAGGTGACATACGACAGCAAAGCAAAGTGCTAGGGAATGGAGGGATCCTGTTTTACATGGCGCGGTCAGCTCAGACCCCTCTGAGGTCAATGACAAGAAGTAGCCGACCATGTAAGGACTGGTAGGGCAAAAGTGGAGCAGAAGTGCTAAGACCCTGATGTGGGAACCAGCTTGACCAATAAGTGACCCCCCATGGTGGAAGTTGTAATGTAGGTGGAGGTGTGCCACACCTGTGGGCCACAGGAAGGAGCTCTAGTTTTATTGTTAAGTGTAACGAGAAGTCATTGGAAAGTGTTAATCAAGGAAATGACAAGATCCAATTTACTGTTTTAAAAGATCAACACGAGGGGCACCTGGCTGGCTCATTCGGTAAAGCATGCAAGTCTTGATCTCGAGGTCATGAGTTCAAACCCCATGTTGCGTATAGAGCTTACATTTTTTAAAAAGTGTAGAATAAAATATCAATGTGGTAACTTGATAGCTGAACTACTTGTTTATGTCAGAAATGTCCTCGTTCCTCAGAAATACACACCGAAGTATTTAGGAATAAGGGGGTAAGGTGTCTCCAGCTTCCTCTCAAGTGGTTCAGAAAGAAGACAGATACGTGGATGGATGGGTAGATGGGTGGGTGGATGGGGATGGATGGATGGATAGGCAAGTAGGTAGATAGAGACATAGATGAACAATTGGGAGATTTGGATAAAGGGCATATAGGAAATCTTCATACTGATTTTACAATTTTTCTGTAAGTTTGAAATTATATAAAAATTAAGTTATGAAAGATCATAATAGGGGCACCTGGCTGGCTCAGTGGGTAGAACGTGTGACTCTTGATCTCAGGTTGTGAGTTCAGGTCCCATGTTGGATATGGAGATTACTTAAAAATAAAATCTAAAAAAAAAAAAAAAGATCACAATAACACATGTAGGGAAAAGATTGTAGGACAAGCAAGAGAGGCAATAAGAAGCTGTTAACATGCCGGGTTTGGACTTTGCTATATCCATCTGCATCCTGTTTCCCAAAATATTTTCTTTCATGCCGTCACTTCTAGAAAAGGGGGCTCTGTGGTCGAATAACTCTGAGAAACCGTTGAGTTGAACAACACAGGTTCTCTTAAAGGCAGAAGAGGGAAAGACAAAGAGAATGAAAAACTCAGCACCAGCTAATACTTATCAATGTATAAATATTATACGTGCCAGGACTCTGCTAGGTGTATTCGAAGCATCAGGTCCATTAGTATTCACAGCAAGGTGAGTTACGGTAATGTTACCCGCAAGGTGTTCTAAGGTCCAGGGAGGTCAATACCTGCCGAAGTCCCACGGCTCGTGGTGGCTACAGTAAGACATGACCTCAGACAGTGTGATTATCAGAGCCCGTGCTTTTAATTCTTGGCCACGTTTACAAGTAAGAACATAGGCTGATTCAAAACAAAGCAAAGTCCAAGTGATACCACTCTTCTGCTTTACCCCCCGCCCCATGGCATTACGTTTAAATTTGCTTAAGGTAGACTCATTAAGAGGTCAGCGGTACAGTAAAAAAAAAAAAAAAAAGTTGTAGCGAGCCACATCCAGAAGGCCCGAGTTCTGGCAACAGGAACTTAATTTTCTTCCTTCTGCTGAGGTTGGAACCGTGTTAATGGAAAGACCTGTCTTCGTCTCATTTAAGAAGTCCTTCAGACACAGGTAGTTAGATGTGGGAATGGCGGGAACGGCTGGTGCTGGAGCAGCTTGTTAGCGAATAAAGAGACACACCTTATTTCCAGGTCCGAATTCCCAGAGAACGGTAGCTGTGCATGTCCCGTCTGGTATAGGCCAGTAGACAGCAGGACTCTGCTTACTCACGTGGGTCCTACATTCTGGAGAAACTGGCATGCCAGCTGAGGTGTTCTCCTAGCAACCGCATCAGTTTGGAGTTCCAAGCTCCAGTGGTTTTGTTTGTTTTGTTTGGTTTTTAACTAGGCTTCACGCCCAATGCGGAGCCCAACGCGGGGCTCGAACTCATGACCGTGAGATCAAGACCTGAGCTGAGGTCAAGAGTCGGGCGCTTGACCCACTGAGCCACCCAGGCGCCCCTAATGATAGTTTTGAATTGAGGCAGTGGTGGGAGGCTTCCAAAGATGGCCACGATTTTTCCCATCCTGCATGCCTTTGGCAATGAGACTTTTCCAGCCTCTAGAGGTAGAGTCTGTTTCCCCTTTCCTTCAGTCTGGGCAGCCCGGTGACTTGCCTTGACCAGTGGAATGTAGTGGAAGTGATGCTGTGTGGCTTCTGCGGTGAGGGTGCCGGGAGACCTCGCAGCTTCCATTTTTATCCTTGTGGAATGCTTGAGACCATAGTTCTGTGAGGAAGCTCAAGGAAGTCCCACGGAGAGGTCACACAAAGGAGAAGTGAGGTGCCCCAGCTGTGTCTGGATGACCCATCAAGCCAACCATAAAAATGGAGTCATCGTAAGAAATCATAAATCTTCCTTGTTTCCAATCACTGTGTTTTGGGGCGTTATGCAACAAGAGATGATGGAAGGGGGGATTTTATTAATCATAAATTAATAATGTATTAATATTAATACTAAAGTAAATATAGAAATAATGTCAAGTAATAAGAGCTCACTCTTTGCAAAGGACAGAGAAGGATGAATCCTGCTCTGTGACATTCATACCTAAAGAGGTGTCTTAGTCAGCTGGGTCGCCATAACAAAATACCATAGACTGGGTGGTTTAAACAGTAGGAATATTTTCTCATAATTCTGGTGGGTAGAAGTCCAAGATCAGGGTGCCAGTATGGTCAGTTCTGACTCTTCCTGGCTTCTTGCACATGGCAGAGAGAGCAAGCCCTCAGATGTCTCCTCTTACAAGGGCTCTGATCCAACCATGTCCCCCCTCCATGACCTCATCTAAACCTGGTTGTCTCCCAAAGGCGTCATCTCCAAATACCATTACACTGGGGCTTAGGGCTTCCATATGAATTCTGGGAGACACAATTCAATCTGTAGGGAGGAGGAAACACCACACGCTTAAATTTGCCAGCAGGTGCCACAGCAAAATACCTAGGTGGATACAACGAGCTATGCCATTGAAATATTGCATTGTGGGGTGCCTGGGTGGCTCAGTCAGTTGAGTGTCTGTCTCTTGATTTTAGCTCAGGTCATGATCCCAGGGTTGTGGGATCAAGCCCTGCATTTGGCTGGAGTCTGCTTGAGATTCTGTCTCCCTCCCTCTGCCCCTCCCCTGCTTGCATGTACACACGTGCCCTCTCTCTCTCTAACATAAAAAAAGTTAAAAATTTGGGAGGTGTCTGGGTGGCTCAGTCAGTTAAGCCTCTGACTCTTGACTTTGGCACAAGTCATAATCTCACAGTTCATGAGATTGAGCCCTGTGTCTGGCTCCGTGCTGACAGCGAGGAACCTGCTTGGGATTCTCTCTCTCTCTCTCTCTCTCTCTCTCTCTCTCTCTCTCTGTCTCTCTCTCTCCCTCTCCTCTCTCTCTTCCCCCCTCCCTTCTTTCTCTCTCTCAAAATAAACAAATAAACTTAAAAAAATTAAAACTAAAATTTTTTTGAAATATTGCATTGTGGTCAGGTTTCTTTTTGTTGCAAGTGACAGAAATCCAATTCAAACTAGCTTAAGTACAAAAGAGAATTTACTGACCCACAGAGTTGGAAACGATCTTGGGATTGCCTTCAGAAATAAAGAAAAAACTGCAGTTAAGGCCTCAGGGTTGGAGCCAGGGACTTGGTGCCTCTTTCTCTCCTCCTTGCTTTTCTTTGTTTGTTGGCCTCATTATCTTGTGTTGTAGACACACCTGCTAGGAATCTTAGGAAACATGGCTGCTGGCGATCCCAGTTGACCAAGTGAGAGAAAACAGCTTTCTTCCAGCTTCTGTACATCAGGTCCAGGGAAATACTCTGGTCCTCTTTGAGTCAACCGACCTCAATATCTTATCAGTCAATATCAATTTAGCTCTTGTTACCATTTGACTTACTATATATTTTTTACTTTATTTATTTATTTATTTATTTATTTATTGACTCCTTCCTTCCCCAGTGGAAAAATACGAATTGCATGATAGGAGATAATTTTGTCTGTTTTGTTCACTGCTACAGTGCTTTGGCACAGGATGTGGCTTAATAAATATTTGTTGAGTGAATGTCAGGTGCTGTGTAAGATCTCACTTAGTCACTCAATCCTAGATGGCAGTTACTCTTATTATTCTCACTTTATTGATTAGAAAATCAAGGCTTCAGTTACAGAATTGGTATGTGGTCATATTCCTAGAGACTGGAGAAAGTTGAAGTGCTAGCCAATGCAGTTGGACAAGAGAAAGAAAGAAGAGGATCGGCATTGGAAACCTGGGAGGAAGAGTCTCATGATTGGAAGCAGAATCTCTCTGACTCTAGCTTTCAGTTATTACTAATATAATAATTATTATTAAGACATTTCACTTTCAGAGCTGCAGCGACAGAAGGTCTGCCATAAAACAACCCATTTATTTGGCCCCTTTTCCCCAGTGGTCTGATTCCACCAAGAGAAGGCTCAGGAGGACGAAGAGAAAAAGATACCCTTGTCACCAGGCCCAGCAATGCCAGAAGTAACAAGGAGGAGAAGACCATCATAAGGAAGTTGTAAGTTACCCTGCTGCCCCATTGCCACCGAATCATTGCCAAAGGAAGGAGTGGGGGCCCGAGGAGGCTGGCCAGCTACCCAGGGTGGAGAGGTCCTGCTGTCCTGTTGGTGGTACTGCAGCTGATAGGAAAATTCAGAGAAGTATTACAATGTCTGTTAGACAGCAGTCTAAGCACTTAACATACATTAATTCATTGACTTTTCACAGTGACCTTAGGAGGTAGGAACTGTCATTATCCCCATTCTGCACGTGGTAAAATAGATACAGAGAGATACGGTAATTTGCCTGAAGTCACACAGATAGTAAACAGCGAAGTCAGGATTTGAACCCAAGGAAGTTCAGATGCTACACTGCTGCCTCCCTATGATATAATAATACTACAAATAATACTTATTAGGGTGTAAGGGGGACTCACGGGGTGCCTGGATGGCTTAGTTGATAGAGCGTGCAACTCTTGATCTTGGGGATGTGAGTTCGAGCCCCACGTTGAGTGCAGAGTTTACTTAAAAAAAGGAGGGTGGCCTGATTCATTACTTCTCTTACTTCCAACTTTGGAGGACCCTGTGTCTCCCAGCATTGGGCCACATAATGTAGTTTCCTTTGAATACTCTCCTGTTTATGCTCCCTTGTTAATCCGTCATTTCTCCGGGTGCTAAGCCTCAAACCATAGTGTGTGTGGTACTTATTTAAAATTCAGATTCTCAGAAATCAAGTCTAGGATGAAGCCCAGAAGTCTGGATTTCTGATAAATCCCCTAGGCAGCTCTGATGTGGAGAACCCTTGGACCACACCTCGAGAGGTGCCTTCTCGGTCACCAGGTGCCGGTACAACGAGGCACGGCTTTCTCCCACCCCTCCATGAAGCAAACAGCCCGTTTGCCTTGGCTGTCCTGGGAATGTCTGGCCTGGAGACAGTTACCTGCCCCCGATCTCTTGGACAGAAACTGAGAAACAGCCTCAGTCAGGGATCTCAAACTTAAATGCCTATGGGGGCCAGGCACTTAATGTTGATGAGTGATGGGGGGGGGGGGGGGGGACATTTGCCAGGGTCCTGGCAAGAAACAAATTGCACACGTTAAAGGGGTGACTGAAAAGATTTAAAGAAGGGACATCTTACAGACATGAGCGGGGTTACACTTTGGGGAGTCCTGGAAGGCTTTCATGAGGAGGTGACATTCAAACTGGGCCCTGAAAGACCATGAAGACCGAGAGAAAAGCATTCTTGGCAGAGGGAACAGCATGCATAAAGGCAGGGCAGGAGGTGAATGGAGGGGAGGCTGGAGATTAGTGGTGGTAGTGGCGGGGGGAGGGGGGGGATGGCGAGGGTCCCACTAAGGAGTTTGAATTTCACTCTGAGAACTTCGCTAAGACATGGAGGGTTTTAAGCAGGGGGGCAACGGGACCACATTTACCTGTAAAAGCTCATCTGGCTGCCTGATGGAGGAGGTGTGGGGGCAGAGTCAAAGCAGGGCCTAGGGGTGTGTTTCTTTCCCAGGGAAGCCTCTCCTGAGGCGAAGTAATAAAACGAAAGAGCATCTCCATTCCACACTAGGTGTCATTTTGAAGGTGTTTTTTCAGCACTTTTATTGTCTGGACAGCCCATGTAGATGAGGCTTCCGGGGGGCATAAACTGCTGGTTTCTTTGTGCCTCTTCTAGGAAAGTTCTTTGGGCCCCTTAGAGAGTTTGAGCCTGAGATGGGCAAAAAAAAGAAAAAAAAGCCAGCCTGAGGTCATATGTCTAATGAGCACGAGGCCACAATTTCGTGGTCAGACCAGCTCATTGAATGAACAAACGAACGAATGAATGACTTTCTGAGGAAGTAGGTCATGCTAAGGAGGACATTTGTCTTTATCCTGAGAACAATGGGGAGCCATGGAAAGGTTTCAGCTGCAGAATGACTTAGCTCTGTATAGTGACACGGTCACTCTGGCTGCCGCGTGAGTGTGTTCTAGGGGGTGGCGGGAAGGCTGTTGGACTGGGGGGTGGCAGTGGAGGAGAGGAGAAGTGTTGGGATTAGGAACATATTTGGGGCATGATGACTAACATGTAGCAGATGGGGGGGAGGAGCTGAGAACAACTCCCAGGTTCCCGGGCGTGAATGACGAGGCGGGGGATGGTGTCACTTCCTGAGACTGGGTACCGGTGGGGGTGGGCAGTGCGTCCAGGTTCAGGGGAGAGTGACTGAGCCCTAACGCCTGAGCCCGAACACGCGTCCAGGGCCTGCCCCAGCCATCGCTAGCAGAGCGGCTCACGGTCCTCAAGGGGTTTATCTTTGACAAGAAGCACGAGGCCGCATTCCTGTCACTGCCTTTCCAACCCACCAGCCAGCTCTGGGTCTCTCTCATAGCTGAGCCTAGCAAGCGCTGAGACTGAGCGTTGCACTCAACCCCCAGACAGCACGCTTCCTTTTCAAAGCTTTGCATATGAGGGGGGAGACACTGAACGCTTGGTATTCGTGTCTCGGGGGGTATCTCTGTGTTTCATCTGAGCATTTACATGCCCATCTTTATTCATTGCAAAGATCCGTCTTATAATTGGAGGTCGCGCGCATGTTTCCTCCACGATAAACCTCCTGAAATTGAAAAAGGTGTCGGACACCATCTTTCGGCACAGCACAGGGGTTGAGTGGGCTCTGGGTCCTCCAACTCCTGGTTCCACAACTTACCGTGTGACCTTGGGCCTGTCACTGAACCTTGCAGGGCCTCGGTGTGCTAATCTATAAGATGGGGACATTGATGGTACGCAGCTCATCGAGCTGTTTTGAGTGTGAAGTGAGCTGACGGAAGGAAAGCCCTAGACGGTGTCTGCCCCTCGTGAGTCCGTGACCCGCAAGAGCCTCTTACAGATGCTTCGGGGTTCTGCACCCCTCGTCTCATTCTCCGTGTGCCCTTGACCCCTCCCTCTCTTCACACAGGTTCTTTTTCCGATCAGGGAAGTAGACACAGCTCTAAGGCCACGACTAAGGCAGAGGGTCTCGGACTCAACAAGGCAACGCGCCAAGACTCCCAGACACATCTCTCGGTGCCACGTATATGCACCGTCCTCGCTCATTTGTTTCCCCTGAAAGCCACCAAGGAGGAAGGAGGGGAGGCGCTCTCATGATCACTGTCTGCCAGGCTGCAGAACTGGACACCCCTGGGCGCTTGGCCTGGGCAAGACAGGAGAAGGAAAGCAAAACAAGACCTAATTCCTGCTCCATTCAGCCTCACGGGGGGGGGGGGGGGGGAAGGGGGGGCCTCCAGCATGCGCATGCGCCTTCCACTTGTCTGGTCCCGCAGGTGACCCTCGTCTCTACCGTGTGGTAGCGGCAAAAATGCATGAGCCCACAGGGAGAGGGGAGGAGAGAACGCAGGAAAAAATGGTAATGACATTCCAGTGATTTCATGGATATGTAGTGAATATTCGATTTTGCTTCACGTGACTTTACATGATTTTACATGATTTTGTATCAAAGTAAAACGACTTTTATACTTTCTTGGAGTGTTTTAGAGTGGTCTTATGTGAGGGGCTTTAACCGTTCAGACCCTCACGTGCCAGATCTGTGAATTGTATGTATGTACGTATATGCATATTGCAGATGGTGGTATATATACGGTGCAGATATATTGCAGTGACTCTGACACACCAGCATTTTGTGTGTCGCTATGAGAGAAAAAGAATGCCGCAAATTATTATTTTTTGACAAAAGTTCCCAAGACAACCAAAGCATCTCAAGAAAGAAGAACAAAGCTGGAGGTATCACCGTCCCAGATTTCAAGATACACCACCAAGCTGCAGTAGTCCAAACAGTATGGTGCCGGCACAAAAAAACAGACGCACAGATCAATAGAATGGAATAGCCCAGAAATAAGCCCACACTTATATTGATCTAGGATCAACTCATCTATGACAAAGGAGGCAAGAATACACAGTGGGAAAAGACAGTCTCTTCAACAAATGCTGCTGGGAAAACTGAACAAATCGTAACATTAAGATGCTATTAATTTCAAGGCTCATCCTGATTTCAAAGATGTTAAAACGTGAGGGGAAAATGCACGTAGGATTCGGTGAAATACAGTCCAGGGAACAGGGAAGCTAATGAGCCTGCTGGACGTCCCCTGTGAGCCTGGCGTCCTGGTAAGGAACCCTGCCTTGCTGAATGTTTTGCCTGCTGAATGGATTACCTCGTTTACTCCTGTAACGACCCGGGGAGGTGGGGACGGGCACTAACCCCCCCCCTCCGGTTTACAGATTTGGAAAGTGAAACTCCAAAAGGTGAAAGTACCTTCCGCGAGGCCACGTCGCTAGGAAGTGGCTGCCCCAGATGCAGGTGAAGGCCTGATTCTAAGGCCTAGGTTCCTATCTGCAAAGTGAAACGTACGCTGCCTCTCCAAGCAGCACTAATGCGAACGATGAATGCGCATCTCGCCTGCACCGTTTTGAGGACCTTATGCGCGCTGCCTCACCGCACCCCTGTGCGATGGGTATTTTCATTCCCGTGGGCCACCCAAGGTTACAGCACCCTAGGGCTGAGGGGCTCGTCCGGGGCCCCAGCTCACAAGTGGCGGAAGTCGGACCTGAACCCAGATACAAACTCCACAACCCAGACTCCGCCCACTCTGCCTCCTGAGAAACGCTGGCCACGCTGAGTCCCGTCCAGAATGCTATCTCGGCAGAGCCTTCCTTCCATCAGGGGCTCCTGACTGCTACCCCCAGATTTGCTGCAGTCCTCACTGGGTGCTGTTGTCTTCATGGAGGGAGGGAGGGGAAAGGTTTCTGCACCTTGGAGGGGAGAACCAGCTGGGGAAACAAATATGCATCCTGCCGTCCGTCTGCACCCCACGCAGAGGCTGTGCGGAGACCACACCCAGGGGCGGTGAGGTCACAAAGCAGAGTGTGTGTGTGGCGGGGGGGGGGGGGGGGGGCGCAGGGCTGTGTCTTTTGCAGGACTGTGGAGCAGGCTCCACTCCTGGGAATGACATTTAAAGTCCATCCTCCGAGGCACCAGCCTTACATCCTGAGTCCCAGCAATGGCAGCCAACTCCCCTACACCTGACTCATTCCTGCCTTGGTTTCCCGATCTCCCGGCTGCAGGATGACCATAAAGTCTAGAAGCAGACAGATCATTGTGTGCTGCTGTCACTAAAGCCTACTTAAACGGATCACCTGCATTTTCAGACTTGGGGGTCCCCCTGTATCAATGCTTAGCTGCCCCTTTCTCCCTCTCGGGGATAGATAAGGCAAGAAAACCCACTCAAAAAGAAATGTCGGAGAGCCTGAGTGGCTCAGTTAAGCATCCAACTTCGGCTCAGGTCACAATCTCATGGTTTGTGAGTTCAGGCCCTGGGTTGGACACGCTGCTGTCAGCGCAGAGCCCTCTTCGGATCCTGTCTCCCTCTCTCTCTGCCCCTCCCCCCCAAAATAAATGAACATTTAAAAAAAGAAAGAGAAAAAGCAATGTCAAGTTAAAACAGCCTTCGGGGAGCCTGGGTGGCTCAGTCAGTTAAGCATCTGACTTCACATGATCTTGAGGTTTGTGAGTTCGAGCCCCGCGTTGGGCTCTGTGCTGTCAGTGCAGAGTCCGCTTCGGATCCTCTGTCCCCCTCTCTCTCCCCTCATCCCCTGCTAGAGCGCTCTCTCAAAAATAAACATTAAAAAAAAAAAGGTGACAGTTAAAAGAGTGCTCAGATATTACCAGCTCTTGGTGAAATCAGACACTGGGGTGTGGGAGTTCCAGAAGGTAAGTCCTGGGAGCATTTCTCTTGGAGCTGGGGCCTGGTGCGACCACAGGAAACAGCTACAGTTGCTCCCACACTGCGGGCTTTCTTCAACAAACCCAGCACAGGGAGGAACAGGCTGAAAAGTTGGGGTTTCACAAGGCACAAGAAGCGGTCACTGTAGCAATCATCTTTAAAAAAGAAATATGACCAGAGGGGCACCTGGGTGGCTCAGTCGGCTGAGCATCTGACTCTCGATTTCGGCCCGGGTCATGATCTCAGTGTGTGAATTTGAGCCCTGCATCGGGCTCTGTGCTGACAGCGTGGAGCCTGTTTAGGATTCTCTCTCTCTGCTCCCCCCCCTCCACCTGTGCTCTCTCAATAAACTTAAAAAATATTTTTAAAAAACAAATCAATACAGCAACTATCAGAGAGCGGAGGCTCTTCACCATCAGTTCTGGGCGCTCGTGAACAGCAAATGGTAGAAACAACGCCAAGTTTTAATCTGAACAGCAAGCATCAATGACAGGCAGTGCTCCACAGCGTTTCTTGCACGAGCTCAACCCTCTCAATCACACACACACCAGCACCGCCCTGTGCCGGGCGCGCAAAGCTGTCACCTGCCCGAGGACACACAGCTGCGAAGTGGGTGGAAACAGAGGTTCCGTTCCAGGGCTGAGTGCACTCGGCCACCAGACCATTCTGTCCCCTCTGAGGCGAAGACATAATAATCCACGGCGCCTGAATCCTCAGGACCCCCCTGCGTGTCAGGGGGGCAGAGGCTGTTCTCACATGACGGGCAAGCTTCAGAGAAGGAAAGGGATTTGTGCAGGGGGACAGGCTGACAAACACTTAAAGCTGGTGCTGGCACCAAACCTCTGGCTCGTAAACCAAAATTAATTAAAAATAAATAAATATTTAAAAAATAAATGAATACAAATAAAAAAGTAAATATTTTGAAAATGAATACAAATAAAAAAGACAAATATTTTTAAAATAAATGAATACAAATAAAAAATAAATATTTTAAAAATAAATACAGGGGCGCCTGGGTGGCTCAGTCGGTTAAGCGGCCGACTTCAGCTCAGGTCACGATTTCATGATCCGTGAGTTCGAGCCCCGCGTCGGGCTCTGGTGCTGACCGCTCAGAGCCTGGAGCCTATTTCAGAGTCTGTGTCTCCCTCTCTCTCTGCCCCTCCCGTGTTCATGCTCTGTCTCTCTCTGTCTCAAAAATAAATGTTAAAAATAAAAAAAATAAATAAATACAAAGAAAAAACAAGATAAATATTTTTAAAATAAGTGAATACAAATAAAAAATATTTAAAAAATAAATGAATACAAAATTTAAGAAAAAAAAAAAAAAAAAACCCAAGGACTCTATCCACTGTCCCCATCCGCCCCTAGTGCCCGGAGAGGAAGGGAACCAACAGCTGACAGAGGGCAGCTGGTGGAGTGCGTGGTGGGGACAGAGATCTGGTGGGAGCAACTTCCGGCACAAGACGGGCACAGTTGATGACAGACTCCTCCTGAGAACCGAATCTCCTACATTAGAAACAGTAATAATGACAAGTACAGCAGCTAAAGACCTATGCTTACTAAGTGCCAGGTGCCTGTCCCTAAGGGAGGACTCGACATGCATTAGCTTTTAATCTTATCTAGCACCTGTGACCCCCATTATACAAATAAACCATCCCCTAGGACATTCACCAAAACACACACATACTGCTGTCTAACCTCTTTTAAAAGAATATTTTCAAGTAACCTCTGCACCCAACATGGGGCTTGAACCCACAACCCTGAGATCGAGAGTTGTGTGCTTTACCGATGAAGGCTGGCCAGGCGCCCCTGCTGTGTAACCATTTTCCTGTCTCTGCTTTGTAAAAAACAAACAAACAAACACCCAAACAGAAAGACACACAGGTGGCCTCGCCTGGCAATAAATATTTTAATTTTTGTTTCATTTTTATGATGACAAATAATTTTCAAGTTATTTCCTTTTTTTTTTTTTAAATACAAAGCTAAACCACAAACAGGTACAACCAAGACATTTTATCTCACATTTACACACTCTGTCGGATCCTCCTCCAATTCTCTGACCACTGACCAGGCAAGTGTGGGGGGTGGGGTGGGGGGGCAGGGGCGGGAAGACTTTCGTAGGTAGCACCGTGGTGAGGCCGGGGTGGGGGCCAGGGGAGCATCAAGGTTGAGGACAGGCTTTCATACCTGTCTCCATTCACATTTACCCGGGACCAGGGGAGGCCGGGAAACCCCAGGTCATGGCTTCATAGCCACGGCCCCCTGGACTGCAGGTTAACAGAGAGAACAGGTCTCCCTTCGGGAGGGAGGAGGAAGCTACCTACTCCTCCTGCATCACAGTCAAGGTGGAAACTTTACCCTTAGCCTTGATCCCTGGGCTGCCGGGCCTGCCCACTCCCCTGTACATCAGCGGCTGGGGTGGGGGCCACGCATTTCAGGGCCAGCAGGCTCCCCCTTCGGTTCATGGCTGCATCTTCAGTTTTGCAGGAAGGATACCAGGTGGTCTGACAGACAGAAAGCCTGACAGCAGGTCTGGAACTTTCAACCCATTGGAATTGGGTCAGGGTTTGGGGGGGGGGGGGGGGGGGGGGGGGGTTTTGGGGAAAAAATTTTTTGGCCCCAAAAAAAAATTTTTTTTTTTTTTTAAAAAAAAAAACCAAACCAAAATCCTTACAAAAAAAAAAAAAACAAAAAAAAAAAAAAAAAAAAAAGAGAAAGAGAAAGAAGAAAAAAATGCAGCCACTTCACTCACTTCAAGACCTATATACATGTAAGTTGTTTTCTGTGGTTTTTTTTTTTTTTTGTCTTTTTAAATTTTTAAATTTTTATTATTGTTTTTTAAAATAAACTCAGTGTTCACATTTCTATAAAGAATTAACCCAGTTTTGGGAAACCCTGCCCCGGCAGGGCTAGGCAAGCAACGCTTTTCCCTGCCCACGTCGACTCTGACCGCCCGCCCTGACGCGCGGAGGCGCCCAGAGAAGCGGCGGCCTGCGGAAGAGTGAACCGCGCTCACGGGCCACTGGGTCAGTAAGCTTTCGAGAAAGCAGAGGGGAAGACTAGCTTACTGCGAAACCTTTTTAAAAAATATTCATACACTTCCTTGTGCGCCTGTCCAGACGTCAGGAAAACAAGAGCTTGGGAACACCCCGTCCGGGCCTCGGGAGGCAGCGTCTTCCGGGACTCGCCTGCGCTCGGCCGCCGGCCGTCGGGGGCGTGGGGAAGAGAGTCCTGGCTCTGCGGCTGGAGGCAGGAGGGTCGCCCAGCTTCCTAATTCATGTCCACTCTTTCCTCTAAAGCCTGTGCTGCGTCTTTGACTGCATGCACGGGAAGCACAAACGTTTGACTTGTATGCAAAAAAGGTACAAAAACAACTAGAATATAAAAGTTTTGGTAATATAAGGCCATCTGTTCAAGTCCACCTTGGAAACCTGTAACAGATATTTAAATACTACAGTGAAAAGGCATCTTAATATACTTTTTAAAAACATCTGAAGTAATCTGCTAAGATTTAAGTGTGTAAAAAAAAAAAATCAATTCCCTTTGAGGGCACTTTGTCCATGGAAGAAGGGAGGGGGGCGGGGAGGGCGGGGTGGTTAATGCTTCAGCCAGGGATAGGCTTCGATGGAAGCCCGG
>NW_026057586.1:85071405-85083668 GCF_023721935.1 Panthera uncia | reverse complement strand
AACTCGGGTGGGATGTCGATTTATAGCCACGTTTTTGGGGAAAGCAATTCAAGTCAAAACAACATCTTTTAAGAGCCGAGGGAGGCACTGGGCGAGAGAGTGGGGGGTGGGAGGAGACAGGAATGCAAGAGGCTCTTTGTGGAGGCCCGTGAGGCAAGCGCATAAGAAATAAATGAATAAAGATCAACTGCGGATAGTGGGGGAAGCTGTGAGGAGGCAGGAGTATCGGAACTCTCCGTACCTTCTGCTCGGTTTTGCTGGGAACCCAAAACCGGTCGGAAAAATAAAGCCTGATGTCAAACACCACCACCACCAACACAACAAAACACCGAATCGAGCGCACTGGCCATATGGGGACAGGAGCAGTCGCTGGCTTCTAGAGCCGCTCTGGCCGAACGCCAGGAGCAGGAGCGGGAGCGGCCTGGGGAGCCTCGGAGCGGGTCTGCATGGACTGGTCCGCCTCTGCTTCTCGCCCGGTCAGATGGCAGCCACAGCAGCTCCAGGCCCAAAGGCTGAAGTGGCAAGCGGGGGGAGAGCCGCTTCACGGCTTGGAAAAGGGCAGCAAGAGCCAACCAAGAAGCAGGAGCAACAGAAAGAATCAGCAGGCTGTCGTGCTCTCTGCCCTCGGGCCTGTCCTCTCCGCCAGGGTGCGGAAAAGCCACTCAAAGCGCTAGCGGACTTACCAGTAGGTTTTGCTGAGATACTGGAAATAGTACATGTAGCAGCCCGTGGAGGGGTCTTGTGCGTACAAAGCCTCCCGCTTCTTGGCATCGGTGATCTCGATGAGGTCCCCGTGGTATTCTACCACGAACTCTCCCCGGGAGAACTGCTTGGTGGCGATCACGCCCCTGCCCTTGCCATCGATGAGGTCAATCTGTTGGGAGGCGAGGAGACAGCGTTGCTTCCTAACACCACGCGTGGCCGGCTTCCTGGGCGCCTGGGGTTGCCCGCACCCCCCCACCCCTTCCTCCATCGGCTTTCCTGAGGTGTGCCCTAGATCTCACTCTCTTTACGTGCCCAGCACAACCGGTATGAATGTACACAGCGGTGCAACTGTCGCCACGATCCGTCACCCCAGAAAGTTCCCTCGTGCCCTTCGCAAAGCACTGTTACGCCTCATCCTCCTGAGGGATCTGCTGGGTGGATGTTGCCCCATTTTGCAGATGAGAAAACGGAGGCTCAGAGAGCCAGAGCCACGTCCAAGGCCACATGGCTGGGAAGTGGTAAAGTCCGGCTGGCAGCCGCATCCGTGGCCCCTTCCGGGGCGAGGTGGGGGCGGAGGGGGAGAAACCCCGTGTTCCAGGTCTCTCCTTTTTCTGTAATTTACCCTCCTGTGCTTCTGCTCACTCATTATAAATGGGGTTGCAGGCTAACTGCTTGAGGGGCCCAGACTTAAGTTTGGATCCTTCTAGATGGTACGTGAAACGGGAGCTTTTTTTTCGGACTCTGGAGTCCCAGCCCAGACCCACGTGGCCACCACTGTAGAGCCCTGCCCTTCTCATCCACCCAGTGTGTTTGCAATATGTGAAAAGAAAAGCAAATTTCTCGGGTCCTGTCATTTCCCAGGAAAACTGTTTAAGAAAAACTTGTTAGCTTCTCTAGGAACCCTCCAGGCTTCGCCTCCGTGCGCTGGGCCCCACTGCCCCTTACCTTCATTCCTTCTTCCTTCCCGCTTTCAATCAACTCATCTATTCTTTTCCTCTCTTCAGACTGTGTGGAGAGGGAGAAAAACAAAAAGCACCTGAGCTTTCTCTCCTGGGCCGTTCAGGGCAGTCCGGCAGCCTGGGCCACCCGGAGGGCCACTCCCAGTTGGCCTCCATGACACGGGTCCCCAAGGACGCCCAATCCCCCACACCCCTTGTCCTTTTCTCACTGCCCACCTGTTGTGGACGGTTTGGCACCTGGGGTTCAAACGGACCAGGAGGGATACAGTTGTGGCCCAAGGGCAGAACTGGGTTGAGGGGCTACGTTCCATTTGGCACACGCGCTGTTTTTAAAAAGATCTAAATTGCCGACATCTGCAAATCAAGACTCCGACCTCATCTGACATCGGCCAGGGCAGATCAGAGCACAGCCTTTCGAAGGGGCATGTGCACACTATGTTCCTCCTGTCTGACGGCCCCTATGGGCGCCTTGGTTTAGCAACTCTCGGAGGTGGGTCTTTTTGGAAGCCACTGCCATGGACGAGAAAAGGGCCTCCCACCCCAAAGAGGTAATACCACCCTGAATAGGGAAGTTAGACAGGAGTGGACGTTCCTGGTCTCACCTGCCCCTCAGGGACACCCCTCCTGCCACCACCTCCCTCCCGGACCCAGATCCCATGCTCCGTCCATGTACAGGACTGCAGGCAGGCACAGAGAGCCGCTGAGGGACCCAGCAGGAGCCCAGGCCCCGCGCTGGCTGGCACACGCGGTGGCCATGCCCAGGGCAGAGCCCTCCACCCACAGCTGAGCACGGACCCTGCCCGCACAGAGGCCTCAGGACGCCGTCTGCGGCCCACTCGCACTTCCCCAGTCCCTCTCCACACAGAAGTACCGCGCGCCCGCGGTGTGACGGACAAAGCCCAGGTCTCTGCAGGTCCAGACTGACCAGGCTGTCACTCCCAGGCCCAGCCCACATCCCTGCTCTTCTCCTGCCGTCTTCCAGCCACATCATGGCCACCTCACTGGTCTCCCGGCTTCCATTCTGACCACCCACTTCACTCTGTTCCCCACACAGCAGTCACAAGGGTCTTTTAAAAATGTACACATTGGGGCGCCTGGGTGGCGCAGTCGGTTAAGCGTCTGACTTCAGCCAGGTCACGATTTCACGGTCCGTGAGTTCGAGCCCCGCGTCAGGCTCTGGGCTGATGGCTCGGAGCCTGGAGCCTGTTTCCGATTCTGTGTCTCCCTCTCTCTCTGCCCCTCCCCCGTTCATGCTATGTCTCTCTCTGTCCCAAAAATAAATTAAAAAACGTTGAAAAAAAAAATTTTAAAAAAATAAAATAAAATAAAATAAAAATAAAAATGTACATAAAGGGCGCCCGGGTGGCTCAGTCAGTTGAGCATGCAACTTCGGCTCGGGTCATGATCTCGTGGTCTGTGGGCTCAAGCCCCACATCAGGGTCTGCACTGTCGGTGCGGAGCCTGCTTGGAACTCTCTGTCTCCCTCTCTCTCTGCCCCTCCTCCTCTCGTGTTCTCTCTCTCTCCCTCTCAAAAATAAACAAACATTTAAAAAAATGTACGTAAGATCATGTCATTTCCCTGCTTAAAGCCTTCCAGGAAGTTCACTGAATAGTGACGTGCTAACGTTGGCTCCTTAGTGTGACAAATGTACCAGGATAGTATACGATGCTAATGATGAGGGAAACGGGGTAAAGGGTCTACGGGAATACTCTGTACTACCTTTGCAACTCCCCCGTAAATCTCAAATTATTCCAAGCGTTTGTTTAAAGAGAAGCAAAAGCTTTTCCTTACCTCCCCACTCCTACCGAGATAAAATCTACTTTTCTGATGGCCTGTGAGTCTCTGCAGGATCCCGGCCCCACATCTCTGGCCTCGTTTGCCGTCTTCACCCTTGCTCTCACATTCTGGCCACACTGGCTGACTCTCTTACAGGACCAGGCTCGTTCCCGCCTCAGGGCCTTTGCACTTGGTACTGCCCCCGCCTAGAATACCCTTTCCCTAGTCCATTCACCTGGCTTGTGTCCTCCCTTCCTTCCAAGCTCTGCTCAAAAGGCACCTCCTCGGGGAAATCTCCCCGACTACCGTAGCTAAAGTAGCCCTAAGCCTCACCATGCCTTCAAACTACCGTCTTACTAAGTTAACGTCAAAGGACTATCAGAAATTATCTTGTTCTATGCCTGTCTTTTAATGGGTAATCACTCGAGTATAACCTCCCTGAGTACAGGGGCCTGATCTTGTTTACCGTGGACTCTCCTGGCCTAGGACAGTGCCTGGCACATAGTGAGCCCTCAAAGCAACAGCAGCATTAACACACGCAAGTGCACACACAACCACCCTGCTAAATAACTAATTACAAGTGTGTGGAGACCAGCGAGAAGTACAGGAAGCTCTGGAAGCGGGAGCGGAGTGAGCCGGGCACCTGCAGACTTTCCTGCCGTGACTGACTGTGCCGGGAGGAGCTGAGCTGGGGAGAGCCGGGACCGGGGCCGGGACCGGGGCCGGGACCGGGCTAAATGTCCTGAAGGCAGAGGCACAGAGTCTGAGTTTCATCCTGTGGCCTCGGTGCTTAGGGGCATGCGTCAACCAGCTCCAGGCTTCCAAAAGAGAATTCAGGCAGCAGCCTATGGGCGTGGGAGGGGGGCCAGAGGCAGACTGAGTGGGAGGGAAGCAAGGCCTAAATTGGGTCGAGGCTGCTCTGCACATCAGGCCTGGGGCTGGGCCGGGGTGAAGAGGCCAGGGCACGGCCCACAGGTGCAGTCCTCGCCCCAGTGCGGGGCACCCGCAAGCAGGCCAACCGGCAAAGGGATCCCCGCGGCCAAACGACAGGGGTTCAGGGCATCTCTCCAAGGCCCATGCCCACCCTCCTGCCCTGGACCCAACACCAGGCCCTGCCCGCTCGGTCTTCCAACTCAGTCAAGTGCCTGCAAAGCTTCTGATTTTAGTTCCTCTCCTGCCTCACCCCCATCCCTCTCTTGGGCCCCATGGGCCTGGGCCCTGGTTTCCGCGGCCCCGAAGGACAGACAGGTCAGGACCTACCTCACCGCTCAGCTGAGGGAGGCGCGGCTGCCCCAGCCTCAAGCTTTACCTGTGCGGTCAGGAGAATACAGCACCCTGGCCAGCCGCGGCCTCCCGCCGGGCCGGCAACCAACCGGCCGTGGTGTTCGCTCGGCAGAGCCAACACAAACAGTGAGAGCACAGCGTGGCGCTCCCTTGCGACCGGCCCTCTGTCCGGGGACAGAGCGAGCCGCACCATGCTGCAGACCAAGCTGCGGGAGGAAGGATCCGCTCCCTTCTGCTCCTCTGCCGCAAGACCGAGCAGACCTGCACCACGTCCTGTGGCAGCCTTCCCTCCTCCGGCCAGAAAGCCCTTCTTCTTTTCTTTTCCTTTTTTTTTTTTTTTTTAATTAAAAAGAGGCAAACTGAGCCGCGCCCACTCTGCAGCCCCCAGCAGCCCCGACCAGGGCTGGGAGGTGCCCCGGGTTCTGCGGCCCGGCGCCACCCTGCCCTCTGCAGTGCTGTCTCGAAGAGTGACCTAGCACAGCCTCCCACTGCAGGCAGACACTTCATAACAGCTGGTTATTGGCTGCAAGACACCGCCTTTCTACGGAAAGGAAAGCCCAAGCTTCTCTCTGAGGGGAAAATGGACCCCTTTTCTCTTTTATTTTAAGCAAAGCCTCATCGACTCAGATAAGCAGAGGAAGAGAATGCTACATCACCGCATCTACGTATCTGCGTCTACAGATTGAACGTAAAACACGCTGAAGGCGTCTTAGGTTCAGGCCGACAAGGCCTCCAGGCGGGGTGGGTGGGGGCTGGCATCCTGAGCACCGCCCCCCCACCTTGAGGTTGCTTTGAGGGTGTGGGCGAGAGAGGGGCTGGCCCGGCCTGGAGCGGGAGGGCGGCGGGCTGCGGGGCCACCCGGACCACGCCCTGGGTTTCCTTAACAGAAAGGCAATAACCACACGTCACTGCATCAAATATTGATTGACTGCTGAGCAGCTCAGCACTCTGTAAACACAGCGGGCGGAGGCGTGCACAGTCTGGCTGGCCTTCCTGCCTGTTTTTTCAGGTGTTCCTAGGACCACAGCTGGGAGGGAAAGAGGAGAGAGGGGGCCTCAGGAAGTGACAACAATGGGGAAGCCGTGGTGACGATAATAAGAGTCAGCTAGTGCTTAACTGGGTGCCAGGCATGGTTCCAAGTGTGCTGTGTACATTAATCCATTTAATATCCCGACATTCCCAGAAGATGCCACATTATTATCCCATTTTACAGATAGGAAAACTGAAGCTCAGAGCAGTCAAGTAACTGGCCCTCGGTCACACAACCAGTCAGTGGCTTCCAAGCCACTTTACCACCTTGAGACACAACACTGGAACTTGTGGATGGCGGACAGACAAGCCTCTGAAAGCACACACAGCCTCCCCCCGAGGTCCCAGGCTCTGACCGTCCTGCCAACAAGTCCTGGAAAAGACGCCTTCATGGGAACGCAGGACTTTCCACACCATGTGCTACGGGTTACAAGACTCGTTCACAGAAGCATCTTAACCAAGCCTCGGAGTGACCCCAAACGTTAGAACTAGACCAAGGAGAGTACCAAGGCCACAGAAGCAGACCTACCCCTGGATGACGGAGAGAAAGCTCAAGCCCTGCCTGCCAAGCACTGCCCGCGGAGCAGCCCTGCCCTTCAAGAGCCAGAATTAAAGCCACATGACTCTACCTGCAGCTCAGCTTTGCTCTTCCTGGAGCTCCTTCGCACGGGGTAGAAATCCGTGAGTTTGCGATTCTGTTGTGTTTTTCCTTGAGCTCTTGGGTGGGAAGGGAAGAGGAGAAAACCAAGTGTTAGCACCGAAACCACGCTCACACCCGGGAGGCCCCCGGCTCCTTGGGAGGCGGCTCCTCAGAAACGATGTCACGTAAACACCTTTGTCCACGGGGGCCCACGTAGGCTCACGTACCCAAGGGGGGGCTCCGGGGGTCAAAGATAGGCTGCCTACTCTCGGGGACGCTGAGCCTCGATGACAGCCAGGCCGAGCAGGGGCACTGCTACCCGCTTCCCTACCCCCCAACTAGCACCTGAGCAGGGTCTGCTGGGGTCACAACAACCAAACTGCCCTGCGTGAGTCAGGGGAAGGGCTCCAGAGGGCACTCACTTCTTCCGAGGGGCCTGTTTGCCCTTGACGGGCTTTTTCAGGGCCTGCTTGGCGACGGCTGCGACGGGAGGGTCACAAGACGAGGTCGGAGTTTTTGGAGGTTCTGCTGCTTCAGATTTTTGGTTTGGAAAAGGTGCCAGGGGACCTCTCCCGGCGTCTTTGATCTTCTGTTCCTCGGACTTCATGGTGCTTCGGATTGCGTTCCCACTGTTCCTTTTCTCTGCGGGCAGAGGGAGGAGGAAGAGAGAAATTTAGTCTGGACTCTGTCTCTCCATTTCCAGACCATCAGCTGCATTCTAAGACAGGCTTTTATTTACTTACTTATTTTTTACGTTTTTAAGGGTTTTTTTTAACGTTTATTTATTTTGAAAGAGAGAGAGAGAGAATCTGAAGCAGGCTCCAGGCTCCCAGCTGTCAGCACAGAGCCTGATGCGGGGCTCGAACCCTCAAGCTGTGAGATCACGACCTGAGCCAAAGTCGGATGCTCAACCGACTGAGCCACCCACGCGCCCCTAAGACACACTTTTACAGGAGACAGGATCCTGGGTGTGTCGGGCAGCGTTGCCCTCCGCCTGTTGAGCTCGGTGTCTACTAATGGCTTCCATGGGGGAAGCACTGGCTTTCCTTTTTGACCCAGGCGCTGGGCAGAGCTTCCGATCTGTGTCTTTTTTTTTTCTTTTCTTTTTTCAGTTTTATTAAGGTATAGCTGACAAAATCGTAAGATATTGACAGTGTACTTCGTGATAATCTGATACACGTTGTGGAAGGATCCCTCCTCCCATCTAGTTCACGAACGCTTCTGGTGTTCTGCATCGCGACGGGGGAGAGCCCTTGCAGAAGCACCACAGACAGCAAGAGCAGCGTAAGTGCTCAATCCGTAGCTTTCAGGAACTGGGATGCACACCCCGGAGAAAAAGCTAAACTCCAAAAGAGTGGGCCAGCGATGACGGACAGGAATAAGGAAATAAAGCAGAACTTCTTCCCTAGCAAAGACCTCTTCCCCAAGCCTGGCACACTTCATTTCAGACTCTCTAAAAAAAAAAAAAAAAGAAGAAAAAAAAAGTTTGAGGTGCCTGGGTGGCTGGCTTGGTGGGTTAAGCGTCTCTTGATTTTGGCTCAGGTCATGATCTTGAAGTTCATGAGTCCAAGCCCTTCAGCAGGCTCTGTGCTGACAGTGCAGGGCCTCTTTGGTATTTTTTCTCTCTTCCTCGCTCTTTGCCCCTCCCCCACTCACGTTTTTTCTCTCTCTTTCTCCCCCTCTCTCAAAATAAATAAATAAACTTAAGAAAAGAAGTTTCCTCTTCTAAAGGGGTCCAGGCCCTATGTTCACAGTGGTTCCCAGTATGGTGACCAATACTGGTCAGTATGTCACAGTAAAGGACGTCAAAAATGATTTGTTACGAAAAATAGTTGCGAAACACCAGCGTGGGTGAACGATTCACTTTTTTAAAAAGATGATTTACTACGGGGCGCCTGGCTCAGTCGGTTGAGCGTCCGACTTCAGCTCCGCTCATGATCTCACGGTTCGTGAGTTCGAGCCCCGCGTTGGGCTCTATGCTGACAGCCCGGAGCCTGGCGCCTGCTTTCAGTTCTGTGTCTCCCTCTCTCTCTGTCCCTCTCCCCCTCATGCTCTGTCTCTTTCTCTCAAAAATAAACGTTAAGAAATTAAATAAATAAATAAATAAATAAATGATTTACTTTAAAGAATAAGTAAATAACACACAGCTGGTAGGAACATAAAATGGCGCAGTCACTTTCGCAAAGAGTATAGCTGGCAGCCGTTCAAAAAGTTCAACATGGAGTTACCATATGACCCAGCAATTCCACGCCTAGGCGGCTATTAGGAGAATTAAAAACATATGTCCACACAAAGACCTGTATGGGAAAGTTTGTGGCAGCATTATTCACAATAGCCAAAGAGTGGAAACAACCCAAATGCCCGTCAACTGATGAAGGGGTAAATAAAATGTGGTCTCTGCACACGATGGAGTATTGTTCGGTCGCAGCAAGGAAGGAGGCCCGGACACCTGCTGCAACACGGATGGCCCTTGACAACACGGTGCTAAGTGAGAGAAGCCAGGCACAAAAGGGCACATATAATGTATGGTTCCGTTCACATGATATGTCTAATACAGGCAAATCCACAGAGACAGAAAGTAAATTAGTGGTGGCCAGGGGCCGGGGGGAGTGGGGGAATGGGGAATGGCAGCTAATGGGTACAAGGTTTCTTCTTTGGGGCGAGGAAATGTGCTGGTATTAGACAGTTGGTGACGGTTGCACCTATCTGTGAATAGACTAAAACCACTGAATTGTACACTTTAAAATGGTGAACACTAGGATACGTGACTTTTATATCTCAATCAGCTAAAGAGAAAAATAAATACATCAAAATCCATCCAGACCATTCTCACTCCCTTACACGTGTCAAGCGGAACCAGAGGGAGTTAAGTCTGGGACGTCATGCAGAAACCCAAGGAGTATGTGATGCCCGTGAATGTCAACTATCACATCAGTCTGCATCAAGGCAGAAAAAAGGCTGAGAGTCAAGGACAAAAAGCGTGGCCCCTGGGCTCTCCTCCAGAGTGTATCTGGCCCCAAATTCTAATTGTTGCCATTTAGTCACGCTACACCCAAATAAGCTGGCTTGTGCACCGTGTCACCATTTAGGATAATTTACATCCCACCCCATTCCAGAAGGGATGGGAGACGGGCTGCCCGTCATTCAGAGAGGGCCCTTTCCCCAGTGTCTGCATGGTAGGTGTTATCCTAAGTGCTGGCGATCCAGGGAGGAGCAGGGGAAAGGGCCGCCGGTGTGGGGCACTGTGCAAAGCCCTTTGCATCCATGCTTTAACCAATCTTCAGGATAGCCTTGCGAGGTAGGAATCCTCTCTCTCACTTCAAAGACGGAAGAACTGAGACTCAGAAAATAGGAGTAAGCTGCTCAGGCCTCTCGTAAGTAGTAGAGCTAGGATTCGAACCCAAGCCATTTGAAGACTGACTGCAACAGTATCAGCCACTGCACCGAGGAGGGGAATCAGGCAGAGGGCTGGCTCCTGCCCCTAGTTCTGTGTGTCCCGACCCTCGGTTCTCAGATCTGGTCCCAGACGTTGGCCTGAGCATCACTTATGGCACTTTTCATAAATGAATTACAAGGCTGCCTTGTATGAAGCTGCTGGTAGCCAGAGTGCTACATCTCTAAGACAAGTTTTAATTAGAAAGGAGCTTGGTGAATTTGGGAAAGCTCATATTCCCCACTGCAGCTTTAGAAGGAAATATTTGGAATAGAGCGAGATTTCTATGAGGCTTCAGCTTGTTTTGCTGGGCCAAACAGAATTTTCCGGAACTTTATGTTTTCTCGTTCAGTATTTTAACTCCAAATCTCATCACAGAGCATGCTGCTTCAGAGAGCAGCACCGAACACTTGAGTAGAAAGAAACTCAGAAATGAGGTCAAGGCCAGCTCAAAAGAGGGAAGGAAGTCGGTTTCCTACGTTCACACAACACAATCAGGGCTACACGCACCTGGCCTGTACAACCCAGACTCAGAATTTCTATATTTTGGGCACTTGTGAGCCTCTTTAAATACAGGCCAGGTGTATTATTCTTGCAACTTGGCGACACAATCAAGCTTGAAGGACGTGCAGACTCTCGCGAAAGCAGGGAAAACCGGTTAGACCAACAGGGTACACACCCTGGGACAGGCCACTCTTCCCCCCTGTGTCTGCTTCTTAGCAGCAAGACAGAACATGGATCCAACCTTCTGAACTTGGGTTTGAAAAGGCTGGATAATCATTTAATATAGATGCACAATTAATGGCAGAGAGGGGCTTTCTGCAACCCAACCAGCTGCGGTCAGAACGGGGCCACTTCAGAACCTTACCTTCTCGTTTCCTGTAGAGTCCGGCTAATGGCTTCCCCTGGCATTTGACTTCGTGATGTGCAACTGAGTTCTCTTCCTGAAGGGGGGAACGCATTCCAGAGCATTTGTTGGGGCTCATGTAGGAATAGATCTTTGATTGCCCGGTAAAAACATTCTCCTAAAACGACAAATGCATGCTCTGAAAGAGGCTTGAAGAAGATCCCGTGGCAAATGGCGGAGAAGGGCAATCAGAATACGAAAACCAGAAACAGACACCATATCTCAAAAGCCGAGCCAACCCAGGGTTGCCGGCCCCAGGAGATCAGTGGGAGGTTTAGGATCTCCCAGGTCCGAGTTAGACATTTCCTGAACTCGTGTGGTCTCTAATTCTGGTCACTCAGGGCACATCTGGCCAGCAGGAAGCCAGCTGTGCACCAAGGTGTACATAAGCAGACAACCTACCAGTAGCAGAGAGGTCAGAATGACCCAGACTAAACAAATGCGGAATTTGAAGGGCTGGCCTCTGTGCAGGAGCTGCAGGAACTCTAGCACGGAAACAGGCCTCAGGGAATCTGATTAACTACTTCTTGGTCCCGAAGTCAGCCGACAGGACTTATTACTGCCTGAGCCGTCTGTGTCCCCAAGCCTGGCCCCTTTCAAATCAACGCAGCCCAGCAGCCTCCCAGGACTGCGGACCGGACTGCAGTGGTAATTGAAGGGTGGGGTGGAGGGTGGAGAGCTTAATAAAAGCAGAGCCTATAGCCAGCTCATTTAGGGCGGTCACTCTATTGCAGACGGCATCCTGGCATCAGTGGTAGGAGGGTGGGCAGACGGGTGGGGCGGTACAGGTCACTGCCGGCGACTCTGGGCGTGGGGCCTCCCCCTCTGAGTAAGCACGGAATGGAGGAGGACTTCCCCAGAAACACTGCTAGGGCCTTTCTGCTGGGTGAACCTTTCAACACCAAGTCAGCGAGACCCGTGAGCTCTCTGAGGGCCCCCGGGCAGGCCCCCGCACACCCTGGGACGGCAGCCACCGCGGGGCTAGCTGGGTCTCGGGGTGCGGAAACGCCATAAAGACACAAACTTTTCCGAGGTCAAATATTGCCAGGGTCATGGCGGAGCCAGGGTGGACGCCACTCCCAGGCAGGCAGCAGAAAAGGAAGCTACCCGAGCCGGGCGCCCCGCCCGCACCCCCGCACCCCCGCCCCCGGGCCCAGGGCCGCGGGCGGGAGGGGGGATGGGGGGGGGGGTCCAGGGGCGCGCGCACGTGCTCGCCGCGCTGGGCCGGCGGGGGCGGCCGGCCGCGCGGCCCCTCGGGGCACGCTGAGTGAGTGCGGGGAGGGTGCCTGCTTACCCCGTTGGTGCGGGGCCTCCCCGGGCCCCTCCGCTCCACCATCTCCGGGCCCGGGGCCGTCGCTGCCACCGCCGCCGCCGCCGCCGCCGCCTCCACCGCGCGGGGCTTGGACATCTTCCTGCCTGGAGAGGGGGACCCGGGGGAAGCGGGGGAGGGGGCGCTCAGGGCGCGGCGGGGCGGGGAGCGGGGCCGCCCGGGCCGGGCGCCGCGGCGGCGCCTCCCGCCGCAGCCATGT
>NW_026057586.1:85070556-85071005 GCF_023721935.1 Panthera uncia | reverse complement strand
TGCCGCTGCCGCTGCTGCTGTTGCTGCCGCCGCCACCAGCGCCGCCGCGGCGCCCCGGGGAAGGGCCGGCGGCGCCCCACGGCGCCCCCTTCCCCCATGGCCTGCGAGGCAGGGCCCGGCACCCGCGCGCCGCGGCAGCCCGGGCCGGCCCGGGACCGAGGACGCAGGGAGGGAGGCGCTGGCGGCGCGTCCTCCGCGTCCCGCCCGCTCGCCCGCCGCCGCCCACCGTCCGGCTCCCGGCCCGGGGAGGGGGGCTGGCAGGGGCGGCGCCGAGAGGCTCCTCGGGAGGGAGGGAGGGAGGCAGGGCGGGCCGCGCGGCCGCGACGAATCCCGACTCGGGCGCGCCCCCTCTCGCGCGTCCTCAGCCACTCGGGGAGGAAGGGGTGGGAAACATGATAATGACAGCCCGGGCTCTCGCCGGCCGGGCTCCTTCTCTCGCTGGCTCCGCG